>NC_051176.1:241978089-242278089 GCF_013339695.2 Rhipicephalus sanguineus
ATTGCCCTCTTGCCTCTAAGGTGTTCCCAAGCGCCTTGATCCAAAAAATTGGCCGCGTATCTGCGTGGCTTCGCTGCAAATGTCGTGTAAAAGACGATAGAAGAGGCGCTGTGTGAGATTATGGACGCCATCTGGCAGTACGCCGGGAAACATGAGTGCTGCGTTGCGTGCGGTAGTCCCGGCGCCGCAGCAGGCGAAGACCGGCGGTGGACCAACGCGACCGGCGGGGACGCCAGCCAGCCACGAAAACGCGGTTTGGCGCGAAGCGCGAAGCAGAGAAACGTCCGCCCTCTCAACGAGTACTCTCCACACACTCTTTTATTTTACACGTCGCCTGGGTAAAACAGGAACGCCAGACGCGGCGCCCACAACCGGCAGCCTGAAGGCCGCCCACAACGCTGCTTTTTCATTTTTAAAAACTTTTTTTTGTTTCACCTTCTTGGCCTTCCTCAAAACTAAAGTTTTTTCAACACCAACCCATGGCATTCGTGCAGTGCAATACAGAACCGAAACCGAAACACAACAATGAGCTCGTGCGAAGGGCACGGAGGAAGGCAAATTTCAGCGCAGTCGCATTTTCAGCTTTGTTGAAACAGCGCTCAACTAGACGACGACGAAGTAAAGAAGGCACAGGACAGGCAGCGCCTGTCCTGTGCCTTCTTTTACTTCGTCGTCGTCTAGTGAGCGCTGTTTCAACAAAGATGAACGCATACCAACTCGCTCAAGCTTCCATTCTTATGCATTTTCAGCGCAGCTTAAGAAACTAGGGTCCTTAAAATTACGTATGTATGCATTTTCTATTAAAGGAACACGCCACCTAATACTTACCTAGTGATGTTGCACCTCAGATATGCATGATATTTACTTTTTGATCGACAACGTTCACAAGTGTGAACAGCCGTACCAGTTCGAGACGGCTGGCCTTGGGCAAGTGGTTCAACTTTGGCCGAGTGCTGAATCGAGGGACGTGCCGACAAACCAGAAAGGACAGACAGACAGAAAGACAGACCAAAATTTCTGCGTTTAAGTTCCCCAAGAAAGACTATCGTCTTTAATATTCCCGGCAAGACCTAAAACACTTCCAGCTGTTCTGGAGTCCTTCTCGTTCGACCAAGCGTATATATATGATCGCCACGAACATCTACAGGTCAATTAAGCAAGTAAAAACTATTATTTCGTTCGCTTTTCTCTGACTTCTTAACTATAGACCTAACCTTCGTTGACTTTTAAGGCATTCAAAGGCCTCTCTACTCGGTTGCGTGGAGACAGGATGTACTTCTTTACATTATGGGGGGGCGCTCGGCGGCTGTGAGCGCATAGAAGACAACGACGATCGCGTGTGCGCTCGTGTCACGCGGCAGCTGCTGGCAGCAGATAGTTGCGGCCGAGGCTTACACCAGTAAAGACGTGTTTCTTCGGGTCTCGGCCTCATCTCTTTAAGGGTTCAGGGCTAGATGCAGCCGCAAAGCCCTACAACATAGAAAGATTGAAAGTTTGTCCAGTGGCTAGAGCTACATACTGTCACCTGGCCGTGACGGTGAAGAAGGCTCCAGCTGGACTCGGAAATATGGAACTCTTTATTCGGGCGAACTTGTGCTTGGACAATGAAAGGTCAAGTACAAACAATTCAAGCTGTGCACTGGTAGCGGCGAAAACAGCGTCGGCCGTCTAGTAATCTGATCTGTGTATGGTAAGCCGCGTCGACATTTATACATGCGGCATTGAAGGTTCTAGCGTTATCGCTGGTAATCGCGAAAGTTCTCGAATAAACTTGACTATTCGCATCCTGTGCGTAATCTTACCAGAATGATCTCAAACAATCGCGCAACTTCCCAAACATTGCAGCGTGGTCTGCGCTGAGCATTGATAAGTTTTCGTGGGTGAAACCCGAATGCATCAAAATCAGACAATAAACGCGCTTGGCAGTGTGCGTGTGTTGTGGGAAGTATGTGAAGTTTGCGAAACACCGCAGTGCTTACTGTACCGGTTGTTTCAGCGCAACTTCTGGAGCTACAACAGGATTAACTTAATTAAGGAAAGAAGAAAAGAGGAAGCGATGATATCTTCATATTTAATGATGCACGATTTTTTTTTATCTTTTGCAATCTCATCATCCCCCTGTGTTTCGTAAGAGTAGCTTTCTACAGGAAGCAAACTGGCACAAGCACATACAAACAACGGCCAATGGCAACGAAGGAAATATTCTTTTTGGATATAACTCTTTTGTTTCCGTCAGGGATGTTTGGTCCCTCTGATGCCTTGTCGCAAATTACAAACCTGTTGTGATTTTTTTATTAGTTTTCACGATGAACTTATTTGCTCCTAACACGTGTTTGCATTGCCGCATATTCCACAGTAAGCAACTGTTTTTGGCAAAAACACAGAACTGAGAGGTACCTAATGGTGCTGCACCACTACTCGCATGCAAAGGAGCGTTCTGGTGTTCAATTTGTCGGCCATAAACAAACTGCAACCAGATTGCCCTGCTAAAAGCCCATATATATACTGGATCACTCACTGCTAATGAGTGAATCTTGCAAATGCACAATACTGTGAGTGACGAATTGCAGAGTTTTCACGCTGACCTTAATCCATCCTGTAACTCGCGCTTTGCTCGCAACGTAAACCAATATTCAGTACCCAAAACTGCGCAGTAAACTAAGCGATCCGGTAAGCACTGCAGCTGGCGGGCCTCTATTCTAGACCATCCACATGCAGCGAAGTCTGCTCGGTCTTCTAGTCAGAAGCAACCAGAAAACTATAGTGCGGTAGAAATCACTGGGCGCGAAATTTACTCTATATATATAAACCCGAATTAAACCGCACTTCACAATAGATGAAGTAAATGTCACCAATAACGACGGTATAAAAAAATTGAAAGAAAAATACTGGTAGCACGTTACATGCAGGAAAACATACAAAGAAAGCGGTGACGTCGCAACTGGAAACTATACATATATTAACGCAACGGGAAGCAAGGTCCCATACACGGACATACAGAGGAAGCGACTCAAGCAGCGGGGACAACATCCACGACAATGCAGTACGACGATGGAGGGGTGTTTGGCCCATACTGAAACCGCGGTCGGCTCATACGAATCGCGTATGCGCTTTTTCCGCATTAAGTTCGTGTTTACGACCGACACGACACCCGCATTCCGAAGTGTATCGCCCTCGCGGATGCAACGCCGGGACGGCGACGCTGCAAATTCCGGCCGCGCTGCCGCGGTTGGCGATATATTGGCTGTCCGCAACACCATCCTGGTGACCAAAAACGGGCGCTGGCCGCGGCCCGGACGGCTTTAGGCATGCAGCGCACGTCCGGTCAGCGCCGAGAGAAAATCCCCTTTTCTTCAACCTCGGCCGGCCCGCTATTAATATGAACACGTGATCGCGGCAACTGAAAAGGGTGCCCCGGGGCGCCGCGGGCGTTGCGAGAACGTGCAGCCACTGGTCACTGCGATCCCGCGACGACGCTGACTTTATACTCGGCTTCCGCGTCGAGTGCGCAGCAAGAATGCCTTAGGATGCCTGAGAGGTGGAGAAAAAAAATACAAAAAAAAAAGAACGGTGGCCCAGAAAGCACAACACCGGGTTCCATGGCAGAGTTTGGGGCTCGCAAAAGATCAGAAGGAAGACTCTTGCAGAAAAATGAAAATCGCGCGTACCGTTCTCGTCCCGTGCTGATGCTGCCCTTGGAATCTGAAAACTCAAATCAGATTATCTTTGGGCAGGGTGTCACTCTTTTCGCTCGGCTATTCGCATAGAGAAGCTTTCTGCCTCTTCCTCTGTTCTCTCTCCTTCAGACCATTCCTTTCACTCATTTTCTCTCATCCCAGTGAGCTTTAGGGCCACGTATGTATTTTGGGAAGAGGAAGGTGATCGCTACCCCACTCTAGTGTGGTTCGTGACGCGGGTCGCTGAGCGTTTCAGCGGAGTGCTCGAGGCTTTATTCCACAATTTCGGGGAGCGGATTCCCACGCCGCCCGACCGTTCGCTCGCTCTTATGGAGGTGGATTAGAAAAGAAGGTGCTGTCCCTATACGCACCGCCAAGATGCAGCGGGCTCCGCCGAAGAGCAAAATATATTCAATCCATCGAAATATTTTTGTCTTGAATTTTTATGCGCATGCGCATACAGAAACGATAACAATTGAGAAAAACTTCGTAACAGTAAAAAAAAAAAGAAAAACCTGCAGAATCGTCTGCCTCTTGACCGACGAAGTTGCTGACGTACTAGTCGTAAAATTATCAACACGGTGAGCAGTTTCACGCCTTTTATTGTTTCCACGTTCTTATTCCGATGATCCTGATATATAGCTACAGACTTCTAACATTTCGACCCTCTCTGTTTTTGACTGCGTCTGTCGCATGACGTGACAAAATGTCATGCTTACACACAATGGAAAGAGTCGGATTTCGGCTTTGACGCCGTAAGAAGCGAACGCGGTGCTCCGAAGCCTCACGGCAACCTGTTTTCCGATCGACCCGAGAAAGCGGCTCCGCTCTTATGACTCCATTTGGGCGCGGGCGCCTCGCGTTATTGGCCACGCATACTCGGCTGCCGCGCGAGAACCCGCTCTCTCTCTCTATCTCCTAGCTGAGCGCGTGCCATATACAATGACGGCCGATAACGCCTAACGCTCTCCAGCCGCCTTCCGGCGCGGCGCTGGTGGGAGGCGCAGCTGCGCGAAGCACGCGTCTTCGAGGCGATCAAGCCGCGTCCTCTGTCACGCGCAGAGCGAGAAAAAAATGTCGTCCGTTCGACGCGTTATCGAACTGCCTGTGTGCGGTAAACAGCGCCCACGTTGCATCACCAGCAGTCGGGGGAAATGGCTGCAGATCTCTCGACGCGGGCCACCCGGTCTTGGGCCGTACACATGTCGGCGTCCCTGCTGCTCCTATCTCCCCCCTTCTCTGGGCTGTGACGCCTGGAAATGGCGCGCGCACATGTATAAACACGGGGCTTTCCTCGACGAGGTGCCGAGCCAGTAGACGGGACTTCGTATCAGTCCCAGTTGGGTTGTCTTTCATCCTCTGCCTCTTGGACCTGGGCTACGTAACTCAAAAGGAAGCGAGAGGCGGGCGGCTCCTCCAGGCCTTCTCGTCGCTGTAGCAACGCCTTGTGTGGCCCTATATTATATGGTAGCAAACGCAACGCTCGACGTTGTGGTCCATTCGATTTTGCCAGAACGGAATTCACTCGTTTAACCGGTCCGCTTTATTATCAACCCTTACCTCTCTCTCCAGTTAACCTGCAAGATGAGCAGATAAGAATTTTACATGGTTGCATGGACCTTTCTGGAAATATCTGTAGTGGCAGTTCACCCAAAGAAAGGGTGGTGCTTATGACCGAGTGATACAGATTTGTGTAAGCAAACATCTCTAAGTCATTTACTCGTAAGCCAATAGCTAGGGCACACAGTGAAGTTTACGAATTGGAGCCTTTAAGTAGCCATGGCACGTCCACATATGACAAATTTTAAGGCTAACGCCAGTTTTGAAATACGTATTCTTACACTGTAAGGCACCTTGGCTATTGTTAATTGGGAGCTAAGTGCTAATGCGAAAATAGCATCGATCACCTGATCTCCCATTGTTTCTGATTCGTCACCCGTTAATCCCGAAAATCAGCATAATTCGGATGGGTTCTCTGGTCCCGGCAAGCATATATATCGTTTAATGGCATCAAACTCTTCTTAATTACGGTCATATTTGGCCGCGAACCCGGTTAATTCGGACGATTCTCGGAGCGCGCCGAGTGCGAAGGGACGCAAAGGAGCGAAAACTGCTTTCGCGGACAACCGAAACGAGGTGGCGCATTCTGCATCACCATCGTTATCAGCACGAACCGTACGGTAACGACGGTTTCTGGTTAATTCCTGGTTAGTACGTTCCGGGTTAGTGAAGAAAGGAAGGTCTTGAGCCGCGGTCACATTGTGAACAAAGTCGCGGGCGGCGAAAATTGCGGCTATTAAACTTCTCTTATGCGAAGTAAGTGCAGGATTTACGTATTCACCAAGAAAATGAAAGTGCATTGACGCAATAGAGATTTGTTTATTGTATTCTTGATACTTTCAACAATTCTGAATTCGGTTAATTCGGATATTTTTTCCGGTCCTGTAAAATCCGAGCATTTACCGTATACTATTTAAAGAAGCTATGACTGGCTTTCAGGGAGGCTAACCCCGTAAGACGTCCTCGACCTCATGACAGGCGTGCTACAAGAAAAACACTTTAAGCATGTACGTCAACGGCGCTGTTGATGATGCAGCGCACGAAACCACTCTAAATGCCCTATGGAGAATATTGGAATTGGTGGACAAACGTTTCAATGGATTCGATACTACGGATTCAGGAGACGCTTCTTTGTGATTAGCGCGGATGATCGAAACGCGGAGCATTACGCATCCGTATCGTCCCTCAAGGCAGAGCTCTCAGCGCCACTTCGTTCAATCTCGCCATTAATTGGCCGAGTTTCTACAACGGCCAATCAACCTTTCTGCATATGCTGGGAGTCTGGGACGTATGCATCTGGGCCTCAGTAGAAACACGCCCCCAGCTGCGTGTATGGCTCAAAAAAAAAATAAGAAAGAAAGAAAGAAAGAAAGAAAGAAAGAAAGAAAGAAAGAAAGAAAGAAAGAAAGAAAGAAAGAAAGAAAGAAAGAAAGAAAGAAAGAAAGAAAGAAATCACTCAGATTTGCTATTGCGTTGCTTATGGAGGACATCATAATTTTTCAGTGGTTGCTGGGACAATGTGCTGTCGTTGGTAATCATACTGCCGATGACGCTGCTCGATGTGCCCACGTAAGATTGCCGAAAATCCGCACACCTTAATCATGCGAAGATGCCGCAAGAGAACTTCGCCACATAGCGCGCAATATCACATTGAATCACCGCGGGACTACTCCGCTGAACTCCCTCTGTGATTTATACAGCTTCGAACCATCATTACAGCTGCAGTTACCAATATATATATATATATAATATCTATATATATATATATATATATATATATATATATATATATATATATATATATATGCGGTTTGATTTTTGGGACAAGTAACATCCACCTCTGAGATCTCCAGATCATAAAATAGGCTCCACTACACGATTTTTGAGGTTCTGTTCACGTTAAAATGAACTTCGATAAAACATCAGTTGGGCCTAGGTGGTATATAGCTTTTAAGGTGAAAACTTCAGCGCGAACCAGGACGGACCCAAAAGACCCCAGACAACAACGCCATTGCGTGTCTAATCTATTCTTTGTGGTCCGTCCTGGTTAGCGCTCAAGTTTTCATTTTAAAAGTTAAAATGAAATACGCGGTAAATTTTTCTCTTATTTAAAGCTGTACTTTATAATATGATTTTTGGACTGTGGTTCTTTAGCTGTCAAAGTGCCCGATTTTTCCGCAATTTGAAGCAATATGCAGCGCGCAAGTAGCACATGGCCTATTACGAATTAAGAAATAAATAATTTATTGTTATAGCATGTATGTAACATAGTAATAATAATTACCGCGGCTTAACGTCCCAAAACCAGGACATGATTATGAGGGTCGCCGTAGTGGAGGGCTCCCAAAAATTTCGACCACCTGGAGTTCTTTAACGTGCACCTAAATCTAAGTCAACGGGCCTCAAGCATTTCCGCCCCTATCGAAAATGCCGCCGCCGCGGCCGGGATTCGATCCCGCGACCTTCGGGTCAGCAGTCGAGCGCCATGTCCACTATATCATGGCGGGTCATGTATGTAACAGGCGTACAATGTGAATGTAATTATTATTCCGCATGGTACCACAGGTGCCCATAACAACAGGGTATGCACAGCGGGTCCAAAGTAGTATGTTATAAAATTAACCTTATATGCTAAAGCTCTCTCATCTCATCCCCCCCCCCCTCTGCCACCTCTCCCTTGTGCGTCATAGTGTGCTTTCTCCGGTCGTAGTTGCTTGCCAACCCTTTAATTAAATACACTACTTTAACTGTGATGTTTCTAAAAATCAAAAGATCATATATAAAATGAAAAAGGCGGCGTAACAGGCGCTTTTCACGATAACTGCGTTGCTAATGATAAGACTAGTACAAGTATTCAACTGAATCCTCCAAAATTTTTGCACACTTGTGCTCCACGATTCAAAACGAAGTTCTCTTGGCGAAAAATTACTGTAACATAGAATCTTGAGTGGAAGAAAAACAGTGCCATAAAAAGGGACAGCGGTTTTGTCCCATACAAGTGGGTTGGAGCGACTGCGCTCCTTTACACACGGCAGGTGAAGGCTGAGCACCCCAATATTTCAGAGAACCCCCGCACATCGTGCGAACCTCTGCTGCTCAAACGGGAACAAAATGAAATAAATGTACCAAGTCGCTCAAAGAAGAGGGCTCGCGGCGATGGTAATCACGAGCCAACAAAAACAACTAATTCGATGGTCTGTGGTTTGTGTTGCAGATGACCCAGCTGCTGGGTCCGGACAGACACCAGGAGACAGCGTGACAGACAGAGCAGAGGCGGACTGGGTCCGCGTGCGCCAGTAATGCGAGGATGAACTTCAATTCTGTGATAATTGGCCCCGCCTGGCGCCGGCCAAGGGTCCAGCGGGGCCCATCGATAAGGCGGGAGCGGACGTGGCGCAGCTGTCCGGTGTGCGCGGTTGACACAGAGCAGGCCATGAGGAGTACGGAGGGAGGAAAAGAGACGTCCGTGCAGGCCACTGCTGTACGCCAGGAATGCCTGCATGTTTCATTACTCCTCCGGTTGCCTCCCTCACCGCAGTCTTTCCTTCCGGGTCGGTGCGCGCCTGCAGGCGACCACGGTTTCCTCGGTAGGCTGGCTCTCTCTGCGACACCGGGCGAGCAAAACAGACCCAACGCGCCAGACATCGTTTCGAGATGACTCCTGTGCTCTTACAAGCGCGTGCTGGATAAGCTTTCCTGAGATCGGTGCCCTCTCGACGCCCGGCGTTCGCAGGTTGTCCGCGGCACTGCGCCGTTGCTGTAGCTGGGTTGTAAGCACGGCCGGCGGCTTCCAGGCAGGCCTGATTCATGGGTCACTTCCGAACTGCAAGGGCAGGGAGGCTGAAAGGATGCAGACGTCGCTGTATACAAATCACCCAATGAAGGAAGTAGAGCGCTCGCGCGTTGTATCGCCACGACGCTCCCCATGCGCGCATTCTTTCCGTTCTTGTAACGGAAGCGTTGTGTAGCACATGTAGACAGATGCAGCCACTGTATTCTGTCACAGCGACGCTGAAAACACTTTCAGGCAACGTGGTAGAAAGGGACCGAATGGGGCTTGATTTTTAGTTTAGTAACAACAGACGGTTGAATGAATAAACGCCGTGATGGAAATGAAGTTTGTTTTCCTTGTCTCAACAGACGGACTAACTGATGACCAGAGTTTTATGTACGATAACTTTATTGGTTTGCTACAATCGATAAGGGAAGTGACAATGATAGGAAATACTCATTGCTACAAGGAATCAGTTCGCGTCACGATTCAATTTCATACACACGATTTAACATCTTAGTGAGGCCGGCGACATAACTGTTGCCAGTGTTTCAAGCATCGCCATCATCAATTAGCCTGTTAGAGGACATTACAGCACTCCTGTATGAATACACCCTTTACACTACTGAAATATAAAAGCGAATGGCCCCGTTGAAGTGATGTAATGGAAAAATGACTTCCTGAAGCCCCAGCGCAAAGAGTGCCGCCAGAGGGGAAATGCCATCATCTCTCAGCAAGGGGAACTCTTGAGCCCGGGAATATAGGGGCGGCACAGCCGTGCGCGGGGTCTGCACGAAACAGTTTTAAACAGCAACGGGTGGTCTGCCCCCGGACACTTCAATAAACCAGTTTATCATGGCGGCCTCGATTAATTATAGCCCAACAAAACAACACATGTCGAGGCGAGGAGGGCGTTCATAGGGAGAGAAAATAATCTTCGCGCCGTTCATGCCAAACGGGCCCGGGTCCGAAGAGTGCCTTAATCACCCAGTGCCAGCTGAACAAAAGCTAGGCAGAGGCGTGTAGCATTGTGCGCGCGTTTTAAGGCGAGCGCCTGCAGAAAAGAGGGTCGCCTTGGCTGCCGCACACAAATGACGAGACAAAGGTGCCCCGCTATGGTCGCGACAGGGCATCTGGGAGCACCGAACGTGACTCGCGGGCCAGCCGACAAGTGTTCTGCACGGCTCATTGTTGCAGCTCGGGCCTTTGTTGCTCGCGCCCTGTGTGTGTTCGTAAGCTGTCTGTTGGCGTTTTGTCTCCGAGCGGGCACCGGAAGTCGTGCACAGCGTCACGGATGCTTACGTGGTTCGGCTTGTGTTTCCGACTGCGCATACGCGCGCCGCGCTCGCCCGCCGGTGTCGGCTAATGAACCCCCTGATATGCCCCGTGCATCCCCGGCCGCGTTTATCAGGCTTGACTTCTGCTGACCTCAAGACTGCAGCCGGCGTCGCTTGTTACGCCGCAACCGAATGCTGTCTGTGCCGTGGGATTGTAGTACCTTTGTGTACCCGGTCGTCCTGGGGGCTCAGCGTGGTTCAATGAACAACCGTCACCTGCGCGTCCGCTGTAACTGCTCCTCGCGATCTTGCGCCGCGACGGCCTCGTGACACAACGCCTCGTTCAAGGCTGGTTCCGCTTGCTGCTCTTGATGACAGCTCACTGCTTCGCCGTGAAATGTGGTGCGTTGTGTTCCTTTCTTTTCGCTAACCAGCTATTCCCATTGTCAACATTCAGCCGGAAGGTATACGCCGCGGCAGATCCGTCGCTACGCCCTTTATGAGTTGCAGCGATTCGGAGTTCCATGCAGTTGGCATGCTGCCGACTGCAGGCTTGGATACACGAGACTCTTTGTAATCAGTGGATTTAGTGTAATGCCTTCTGTTTATTTCTTTTCTACTACAAACAAAAGGTAACAGAAGGCAATTAAAAACCCAAATACCACGCACTACGCAGTCCACTTGAGCACAATTGATCACCTTTGCAAGATGCCCGACTGCTATATGCTTATCTCAGTGCGGTGTTTGCCGGCGGCGTGCACGGACATTTGCTTGGCACTCGCCTGGTGGCAGGTCCTCCGGCGTCGTCGTCCGTGGATCCCTGCCACAACAAGCACTGGCGAAGTATTTTTACATCGCCTCCACCCCCACCCCCCCTGCCTTCTCCGCTTTCACCCAAAACAAGATCGCCAACATGAGTCTAGACAAAGCAAGGCACCGGAAGAAAAAGCACGACGTGGTCGATAAGGCCGTGTCGCTCTTTACTTGACCAGCTCGCAGCAGTGTGCGTCACGGCTGGACGTGCTTCGTTATCTAAGTAGAGAAACTCTGGCCGCGGTGGAAGCAGGCAGCGCGGTGGGCCACCGCGAGGGCGGGCGCAAACAGGTCCGTCGCGGCCCAGACGCCTGTCGGTTGTGAAAGTTGGTGGGGCGTCCCGATGCGCTTCGACAATTCAAGAGGCGACGACTCTCGAGACACACATTAATAAAGAAGAAGAAGAAAAAGAAACGGTAGGAAAACAATTCGGGGAGATAAAGGCCCCCCCGAAAGGGACTCGTAAAGAAAAGGACGGGGCCGGACGACGTCTGCGGGCAGCCTCCAGCGCGAGCGTGGCGCCAAGTGCGGCCACAGATAAGAGATGCCCCGAGACGACACGACTGGCGCTGCTGGCCCACTTGGCGCCCGAACACGCACGTAACACAGTGCCCCCCCCTCCCCCTCCACCATGAGCGCCCCTGCGAGAGCGATGCATCGCAACAACCGCCGCTATGCGCCACGCAACTTTCCCAGAAGGCACCGCCATCTGTGCGCACACGCGCGCTTATCGGCTTGTTAGGGAGAGGGTGCGGTGATGATGAAGCGCTCCTGCTGAGCTGTACTCTCGGCAACGTGGCTGCCCACGCTGCTTTGTCTAGACGCTGTCGCACCCATCACTGACCAGGACTTTCACGGACTGCCGGGCGGTCCACAGCTCCACCATGCACTATTTCCACCGTCCATAATATTAATTTCCCTTTCAAAATCGCGGCCAACAGGAGCATTCGCAAACTTACGGAGGCATCGATACGTATGTATACACGATGAGTGACAACAGCGGCGATGCATTGTCTCGTGTACAGCTGCAGAACCTCTATGGACAGTCCAGGGAACTCGCCTAAACGAGCATACTCTTTCGCTGCGCAAGGCAAAGAGACAGCGAAATGGGCGAAACCTGAACGTTCCGACAAAAATTACAACGCTTTTATTCCTTTATTTTCTGCTCGGGCAAGTATACATGTTTTCGAAATTTGACCATATATAATAGCAGGACACAGAGTTATCCTGCGTCACGCGCGATGGCAAAAACTCATAATGTTTGCGTGTTGGTCGAACACTCATTATAGTGCAACCACATAGCCCGCAATGAGCCGTTCGTCGACTTGAGCAGCCGCATAGAAAAAGACGCGTTCTGGCAGCGCATTTGCCGACAATCCTCGACAGCTATTCCCACTAGCAGCCCGAATAACCTCTTTGTCTTTATTGCACTCTTCTTCCGCAGCCTTATTCAGACAAGAATTTGACGTACAAAGAAAGCATCATGCGGCGATGCAGTGATCGCGTAGTTGTCTAAGTTCACTGTACCAGGAGATCATTCTTTTTTAGATTACTATTCTTTATGGAGCCGCGGATGAGGGCGCGACGTAAGGCATGCAAATGATGCGACGTCAAAGGCTCGCGTGAGCAAAATGCAGACTCGGCCGGCACACACGAGCGCACGCGCGGCCCGACGGCGAGAGAGGGAGCGAGGAATGAAACGAGTCATGCATCCTCTCCGCACATCATTTATAGGGAACTTGAGGCACGCCTATTTGCATACATTAGCGTGATAACACCTCTCATGCACGGCTTGTAAATATAGAGCGACTCGTGTGCTCTTGTTGCGAGAAGCCACGAGTGTCACATGTCCGAAAGAAAAAGTGCCCTCCCCCTCCCTCCATCCTCTCTCATATAGTGGAAACCAGGTCGTGAAATTCAATAGCTGTCTGCTGTGAAACCTCATGCGGGCCGGGACCTTCGTGGCTGCGGGTCATATTCTCGTGAAAGATGGCTGCTGGGCCGCCTTGACACTATATACCGCTCTTAAACAATGCAAACACCCTTGAGCATTCCTTGGTCGGAAATTTTTCTTCACAGTCACGCGACAAATTTTGTAGTTGTTTTCATTCATGACGCTTTTCGGGCATTGTGGCTCTTCCAAGAATGTGACGTGTTCTCTGTCTTGCGTTAATGCCGCAGTCGGAAATAAAAACATCGCACACAGAAAAAGTAACTTTTTTTTTACTGCATGTTCACGCACACGTACACGCTCAGTAAGCAGTGAAACAGTGAAGTAAGCTGCGGCTTCCGCATTACGATGGAGGCTGATGGGTTAAAGGAGAGTGGAGAAGTAAAATGTAAACAAAAAATTAAGTGGATACCTGATGGTCGACGTCTAATGGGTCTCTAGCCGATAAAGCGACGTAGAAAGAAAAATGAACGCCCATGTACTGAGATTTCAACGCACGTTCGAAGCCTTCCGGAGCTGCGTTCCATACAGGCCATGCGTTGGACATCAATCACTACATTCATCGAACTCTTGCTTATCAGTCCCCCGTATTTCTTTTCGCTCTGTGAGTGACCTGTAGAGATAAACAGTATATGCCCGACTGTGAGGCATCGTCCCGCATTTTGTTTAAAAAATGGCCTGGCCGTCGAGTTCACTTCGTCAGTGTATGCACACGCTTTTCAATAATACTGGCAAGACACAACGTAATGCCTGCCTTCAGCGGTTGCCCATATTTTACAGGGCGCAAGTATAGATCCCAAGCTTTCGTTAAGGCTCCCCCCTCGTATACATACATACATACATACATACATACATACATACATACATACATACATACATACATACATACATACATACATACATACATACATACATACACACACACACACACATGAGTGCGTGTATGTATGTATGTATGTATGTATGTATGTATGTATGTATGTATGTATGTATGTATGTATGCATTTTTAATGAGCGAGAAGAATAAATGGTACTGGTGTGTTCATTATCGTGAGTGACGACCACGGGAAACCAGGAGACACTGAAGCCAAAGAAAGCGTATGCATACAAAAAAAAATTAACTTGTCTTTCTATAAATTACGCAGCAGAAATGATACAAAAATGGGCATTAAGGTGGATGAAAAACACAAAGGTCAGGTACTCCGCGTTGTGGGTACAAGCAGGCGTCAGATGAACTTTGGGTATACAAAAAGCAGTGCTGACGGGACACTTCAGGCGATCAGGAGAACTTTTGGCACGCGATGTGGGCACACGCCTCGCGTTGGAAGACCTCTAACCTGGGGTGGCTACATTTGGCAATCAGGACGCATCCTCTGATTGCGGCTCTCTTTAGCTGAGAAAAAGACTGTAATGACACGCACGCGACACGCACGCTTAACTTGTTCAAAAGATCGAGAAAGAAGAAAAAAATAAAAAAAGGACAAGTTGGCACAGGGAAACGAAAGCAACTCCCCTTCACTCGAAATGCCTCGTTCTTTCGTGACCCTTGGCGGCTTTTTTCTAGAAAAACTAGAGCTGCGGGGGAGGCAAAGAAAAGAACGCGGGAGCGGAGCCGCGGGGCAATTTCCGTCAGCGCGTCGGGACGCCTGCCGTTCCGGACACATCATTCGGTGCCGTCGAAGGCTGCTCCGAAGCGGTGCTCCGGCCGTGTAATTGCTTCGATAGCATCTCGGTCGGAGGCTGTTAGGCGCTTGAGTCCACGCCCCGGCAAAGCGTGCTCCGGACGTCCCACCAAAGTCGGTCCTCCATGCTCGAACCCCGCACAGCGCGCGCGCCCACAAGAGCAGCGCCGGTGTATACTCGTACAGCGCGTCCCCGGGTTCTGGTAATAACCCGCCGAGGCCCTCACACGTGCCCAGCTCGAAATTACCTCACCGCCGCCTCGCGAAACGCGCGCTGAGTTGACTCACTCGCTCAAGGAGACGAAACTTGGCCGGTGCCATGAATGGGCTGGAGACAGGACGGTTACGTTGCCATGTGTATACACCGCCAAGCCATGAATGGAAGCCAAGAGGACCTTCGGTAATGGTTGCCCTCCCCCTCCCGAACGCTCGCGTGCGTCGTAGCTTCCCTCGAGGTGAGAGCGGCGGTATACAAACAAAGGTACGGCCTTTTACGACTGCGCCGAACCGTTGCTGGTGTGGAAGGTCGAAGGTGATCGTGGAAGAGCCGGCGCCTTGGCGGGAGGACGGCTCCGGCTGGGCTGCGGCCCCGCTCCTCGGAAGCTGCATTCGCGCCTACGATTTCGCGGTCTGCATTTGCGAGCTTCTAGGAATACTCCAGCATTATTAGCTGCCGCTTCCTGTCTAATAAAAGTAATGACGACTTACTATAGTTCGACAACAAATAAACGCTACTAAAGCGAGTGTGTTATCGTTTTTCGCTTCAAGCACAAGCAAGTGTTTTCAGAAAGAGAGAGGAAGAGAAATCTTAACTAGATTGCGCCTCGCTTACCCTACGTTATAGGGCAGGAAGCAGTAATGAGAATAATATTTAAAATAACCTTGTACTTCAGAAGGACATTTTCTTGGGCTAGTTGGTGCGCGCGCACGCACGCACGCACGCACGCACGCACGCACGCACGCACGCACGCACGCACGCACGCACACACACACACACACACACACACACACACACACACACCACACACACACACACACACGCGGCGCGCGCGCGTGGACGGACGGGCGGACGGACGAACTAAGCGCCAACTACCAAATGATTCAATGTTTGAATGTGTAGAACATATGCACAACTCATGCGTGCGCGCAACACATGAAGCACATGTTGCGACATCACCAAGCTTCAGAGCTCAACAATTGACCTTTAATAGGTTCATCTGTGTGAATTATAAGCAAATCGAACTGTCGCTGACACATGCGCAGGATTCTTTCTTGTAATGAAAAATGCTTTCATAAGCTCAAATGCTGCATTGTTGCCACTCTTGCCGAAGCTGAACACGCGTAAAGCATGGAACATGGCTCAGACGCGCAGGAATTACAATGTGCGAATAAGTGTTATGCCTTGAGGAAGTCTTTATCGTAAAAAATATTAATGACATACGCGCTATCCTTGTTCAAATTGTCTGTATGCTCCTTCAGTTGACCATTTAAACGGCGGCCTATCTCTCCCTGGTAGGACTTGCCGCATCTGGGAGGTATTTCGCCGACGACCTCCAGGGCACAAAGCAAAAAGTGTTTGGTGTGCTTTTCGCACAGCCTTTCTTCTTAGCACACGTGGTACGAGGGCAGAGTTGGGATAATTTGTTTTGGAGGGATAAAAGGACAAGGACGCCAAATCAAGCAGCCACCTTCATGAAGTTGTCAGTGGCTATGTGCGTGAATGGCACAAGCGTCCGTATGGCAAGTCGTCGTATAGGGCTGCTCTTCACCTTCCGAAGCAAGGCTTCTGCTACGACGCGCGCAGCCGTCCGAGGGAAGCCGGCTTTTAAGATCCTAACTACGAGAGCAGTCTGAATCCTGCGCACGGAAGACTTCCGCAGCGCCGATTATGCAAAGAGAGGCAATGTCGTGCTTCACAACCTTCGAGTGGGCGTAGTCAAATGGAAGCGGTTCTTTCTTAGCAGGCGGGATACAATCGAGACAAAAAAAGACGAGGTAGTGATTGAAGGTTAGCGTCTAACAACTGCAGTGTATTAGCAACATGAAGCTCAAAGGTTAATGGCAGTCCCGGTCTACAGTGCCTAAATTCAGCTGAAATCGTCACTTATGTCAACCGCCAAGGCACTGGGCAGTCAGAATCTGAAACTATTAAAAGGTCACCTTTGCTTTAACGCAACGTTATTAAGGCGAAAGCCTTAAATGCCTCATGAAACGCGAAAATTTACCGACGTCCCGCGTCGGCGTCCCTCGTCGGCGGCGTCGACACGCGTGATGCGAAAAATCATCATCACGTGATGACGTCACCCTATGACGTCATCATGACATCACAGATCGGCAAAATTTGTGACGTCATCATGACGTAACATGGTGACATTATCACATGACATCGTAGCTTGATCATGGAGGCAGTGCAAAACCAGGTCAGGAGCCTCCGATCCTGGAGGCATTGGAAAACCACGTTAGGTGCATAAAGCTTTCGGAGGGTGGCGGGGCAAGATCAGTACATCGACTGCGAATAAAAAGAAGATGGCTTTCGCCTTCCAGTCGTTTTAGGTGAGTGCATAAGGGACCCTGTGAGCTTTATTAGAATTTGACCGCTGCTCGCCTTACCAAGACCCACTCGACTTGATTTAAGCTTATTTGCAGTTGACTCATTTATAGCCGTCATATCCTTGATTGGACGCAGGAAGTTGCGGGAAAGTTACGTGAGGGGAGACGTCACCGTTAGACATCGTGGCCAGATAGGTTGACCTCCTACGGAACGTCCGATGAATACTTATGTCACTGCCAAGCGCACTCTTTTTCGTTTAACTGCTACTTCATCGCCAGCGCGTGTGTTAACATATCTTTCATAAAAAATAAAGATTCCGACTTTGTATGCAGGTGCTTCATTATTGCAGGACTCGTGTACACTGCTTTGTGTCCATGTGTACTGCTTGTTTGTGTTATACAGCATATTGTTTTCTTCTTTTATATTTTGTACGTTGAGCGAATGGGAATAGCGGGTTCCACGTTAAAGCGGCAATCTATCCATTATGCAAATAAAGAAAATTTCACCTGTAACCACGGTGTTTTTGCCGAGCGTTTGCTGACTTTGTTCACCCTCGCGGAGCCGATTCGATGCTCTTGTAGATGAAAAGGTATGTAGTGCATACTCATGCTTAGGTATAGCATACACGCACCACGATAAACAATATGATATTGTTGTTGATGTTGGCACATTATATTCATTCCTTCCTTACTTCTAGGCAAAGCTGCTGCTTCTTGTTTTTTTCTGCCGTTAGAGTTACATTGTACTCCCGAGCTTTTTTTTTGTTTTTTTTTATCTACGCTGAGCTGCTTCTATGTAAAATTAATTCACCCCGTCCTTGAATACGCCTACTTGGTTTGGTACCCGTACAAACCGTGTGGCTTAAGTTCACTTGAATATGCGCAGCGAAAATCCATTCATTTCATTTTCCATAATTAGTCGGAGCTTATTTATATATATATATATATATATATATATATATATATATATATATATATATATATATATATATATATATATATATATATATATATATATATATATATATATATATATATATATATATATATATATATACAGCAATTTCATTTGACTTCGATTACCGCGCAGTTACGTGACGTTTTTAGGCGAGCGCAAAGAATGCTAAGAATATTAGAGTGAGGCCAACAATATTTCGTTCGCCTGAGTCCTATGTGACAGCCTGTCGCTTTGAAGTTTGCGAGCTCGAAAGATTGATGACGTCTAGTTTTGAGGTCAAGGTTTTCCGCAGCGGGCTTATGTGCGCGTATTTGCCATTGTTCGGAATGAATGAAGCGAAGGCGTTTTTGTTGTTGTTGTTGTTGTTGTTGTTGTTGTTGTTGTTGTTGTTGTTGTTGTTGTTGTTGTTGTTGTTGTTATATAATTTTCAGGAGATGTTAGCGCTTTTGTATAGCGCCGGCTGCTCCTTTTCACAGATAATGGGACACGCAAAAATCTTAGCAACGAAAAGAAAAAGAATTTCGCGAAAGAGGACTTGGCATTTAGTGAACTTTCTTAAATAGGTTTTTCTAACCTTTAAAAATATCTGCCGTACAAAAACATGTCGTACCACGCTTTGCAGCAGAAGGCTCCTATATACTAAACAACATTTTCTATAAGACATGCTTAATTCACCTAGTCACGGTGTTGGGCACCTGTACCAGAGAACAGAATAACCCTCTTCAAATATTCAATTTTGCGACGAACAAATCCACAATAGAATATGCTCCACAAGGAAATTGTCTTCGATTACGATTAATAATTCCCCCTTGTGCTTCACAGTTTTATTTAATGTGAGCCTGGGCACAATTCAAAGTTAGTGTTTATGCTTTCTTTCCTTCTGACTAGTTGTTTGTACTTGGCTGCTTATGACCCCTTGCCTTCCGTAGAAAATTCAAAATGACGTTTTACCAATCTGCACTTCACGGATCCTTTATTTCTGTATTTCATTGCTGATATTACCCCCCACACTAACTCCCCACACGGGCGCCGTAGCTATTACAACTAACTAACTAACTAACTAACTAACTAACTAACTAACTAACTAACTAACTAACTAACTAACTAACTAACTAACTAACTAACTAACTAACTAACTAACTAACTAACTAACTAACTAACTAACTGCGAAAATGCTCGAGGCCCGTGTACTTAGATTTAGGTGCACGTTAAAGAACCCCAGGTGGTCGAAATTTGCGGAGCCCTCCACTACGGCGTCTCTCATAACCTTATCGTAGTTCTGATACGTTAAACCCAAACAATTACATTATAACTAACTAACTAACTAACTAACTAACTAACTAACTAACTAACTAACTAACTAACTAACTAACTAACTAACTAACTAACTAACTAACTAACTAACTAACTAACTAACTAACTAAAAGCGTGTTTGCGTAGGTAGAAGCTAGGAAAAAATCACAGCTTCGCGGCAAAGGCGAAGCAAAGAATGCGATAGAAACAAATTATGTTATACGAATGAAGGAAAGAAGATGATTAAGGCGAAAACTAGAAGCAGCGCGAAAAAAACGACGACAAAAATAGGAACACACACAACAGGACTAGCGCTGTACTGCCAACTGAATGTTTATTGAAAAATCACCACTTATAGCTATGCCACCAAAAACACCTTGTCACACAAAAAACGCCACAAAAAATCAACGATTGCGGACATGTGTATTGCTATACTACCAGGTGTTTATCGAGAAAAGATCTCTCATGAGTAGTTAAACTAAGTGATGCCGCGCTGACACACTTATCTCCAGCTTTATTGATAAAGTAAGCTTCCACAATTTCTCTTTCTTTTTTGGATTTTCCAAACGTCAAAAAACTAGTCTGCCCGAACTTGGGTGCATGCGCATTTTTTACAGTGCGAGGCTAGATGGCTGCCATAGCCATTTTTGACATTGTTCTTATGTTGTCTGGCCCTATCACTAAAGCATTGCCCAGTTTGTCCAGAGTGTACATCGGACAAACTGGGCAATGCTTTAGTGATAGGGCCAGACAACATAAGAACAATGTCAAAAATGGCTATGGCAGCCATCTAGCCTCGCACTGTAAAAAATGCGCATGCACACCCAAGTTCGGGCAGACTAGTTTTCTGACGTTTGGAAAATCCAAAAATGAAAGAGAAATTGTGGAAGCTTACTTTATCAATAAAGCTGGAGATAAGTGTGTCAGCGCGGCATCACTTAGTTTAACTACTCATGAGAGATCTTTTCTCGATAAACACCTGGTAGTATAGCAATACGCATGTCCGCAATCGTTGATTTTTTGTGGCGTTTTTTGTGTGACAAGGCGTTTTTGGTGGCATAGCTATAAGTGGTGATTTTTCAATAAACTTTCAGTTGGCAGTACAGCGCTAGTCCTGTTGTGTGTGTTCCTATTTTTGTCGTCGTTTTTTTCGCGCCGCTTCTAGTTTTCGCGTCATGAACCGACTCGCCCAAACCCACAAGTTGTTGCTAACAAAGATGATTAAGGGTTTGTTTTTCTTTGTTAGACACAATATTAATGAGAACTAACAGACAATAATGCCAAGGAAAGTATAGGGGATATTATTTGTTGTAATTATGATATAAATGTGAAGAAAGTAAAGTGGACGAAAAGATAACTAAAGGAAAGTTATCTTTTCGTCCACTTTACTTTCTTCACATTTATATCATAATTACTACAAATAATATCCCCTATACTTTCCTTGGCATTGTTGTCTGTTAGTTCTCATTAATATAATGTTATGCGAAGTAAGGCTAGCAGCTAACTTTATTGAATCCGATCTTGCGTAACTCTACAATTTATGCCTGGCTTTGACTGATTTAACGTAGTAAAGCCCAGTGTACAGCGGAGCTGAGGGGAAGCATCAGCGATGAAATGCAAAGTGATGCAAAGCTAGGCGAACGTGGGCATGGTTTAGCACTGAAGAAACCTCCTCTCCGCTTGACCCCCCTGCATGTCTCCAACCTCCAACTCGCCTCCCTCATCCACTCGCCTCCGCTATACTAGGCTATACTCTCCCTCCTCATTCTCCCCCCCCCCCCGACCCTCTCTTTCCTTTTGTACCCCTTGCTATACTATACATGGCTATGTTATGCTTTGCCCTCTCCTGTTTTCTCTCCTCCTCACCCTCACTTCCATTTTCCACCCCCTTGTGATACTATACTTTACATGGTTAGGCTATGCTTTTACCCTCTTCCCCTCTCCTCACCCTCACATCTCTTTCCCGTTCCATGCTACACTGTACTATACATGGTTATGCCACGCTGTACCCTCTCTGCCTTGCCCTTTCCATACCCCTCCCCCTGACTTCGCGTAGCCTTTACTCACTCCTTTTCTCCTCACCATCACGTCAGTCCTCCTCACTCTCACTTTCCTTAACCCTTGCTGTGCTCCTCTCCTCACCCTCACTTCCCTTTCCCGCCTCCTTGCTGTATTATACTATACGTGACTATGCTATGTTTCACTCTCTTCCCTCCTCCTCACTCTTCGCTAGGCTGCGGACGATAGTTCAGTATGGCATGTTGTTGGGCTAGCTGGTTCATAGATTCAGCAGTCAAATTTAAACTGCTCGCAGACAACACGCAAGAACATAGGAACACGCACACACACGAAGCGCATCGCGTGTGTGAGTGTTTCTATGTTCTTACGTATTGTCTTCTTCGCGCAGTTTCAAGTTGTCTGCTGGACGATACTTCACCCGTTTAAGCTCGCCTTTAACAGCTCCGCTGTAAAACACTGGCGTAAGGAAATACGGCCACTCCAAGGAGAGAAGCGCTTTTCATGCAGTCTGTTGTCTCAACGCGAAGCGGTGAGAGCACAGCACGTAGAAGGAAGGGTATACGAGCCTTTTGGTGATGTCTGCCGAGATAGCACGCGCGGCAGCGATCGGGACCGCACCCTTATGATCAAAGTTCACACTTGCTGCTTGAGCGACGCAGCCTCCCCACCTCCCCCGGAGTCCATGCTCATCCTCCCGAGAAAAGACGGGCGGGCTGTTTCCTCTCTTCTTGAGCAGCAATTGACCGCAGGCATCACACGCGGGGTTATGTTATCGCATGCGCCCTCCGTGCGACGGAAATGGCCGGCTCGTTTCATCTCTGCTTCAGCCGCGTTGACCGACCCTGCTCGCGTTGTTTTACCCGAGGGTAGAACATACCATGCGCGGGGCGTTGTTATCGATTTGGACTTTATACAGAACATGATGATGACAGCGACGGCGATGGCGATGGCAAAAACCCGTAGAGTGTCCATATAATTGCTATCGCATTTATAAGTATGTTCGACACTGAGTACTCAACATTAACATCAATTATAGACGCTATTATCAAAATAGACGTTAGCCTGCTGGCGGTAACTAAAAGGTGTTTTAGAAGAACTTCTTGCTGGGCGAGTTGGTGCATGTCTGTGGTAGGTATCGTTGCGCTCTTTCCGGCTATTTCGTTTTTTTAAATGCGAAGCATTTCTTAGCGAACGTCTGCGAGTTTGAGCGTATCTATCTATCTATCTAGCCGCCTACGACTTTGTGCTCTCCTGGCCGTTTCGTTAATCGGATGTATACCAAAATTGGTGTGTCATAACATGGCCTTATTACGAACATACATGACAGGCCAGATCATGAAAATCATGACACGCATGTCATGAACAGCATGATTTAAATTCCACGGCCTTGGGGCTCTTGCGGCCATTCCGTTAATTTCATATGTACCAAAACTGGTATGACGTGACAAGAATTCATGGCGAACATAATGAGAGGTCCTAACGCGCAAATCATGACACGCATGTCATGTGCAGCATCATTTACATGACATGGTCTCGGGGCGCTCGCGGCCGTTTAAATGAATGGATATATACGAAAACTGGTATGACGAGACATTTCGACATGACAAACATAACTGACACGTGGTAACATGAAAATCATGACATGCGTGTCATGCACGTCATGATTTACATGCCACGCTCATGACGCACTCGCGGCCGTTTCGCTAGGTTGATATACACCAAAATTGGTATTGCGCGATGTGACTGTATAAAGAACATGAATAACAGGCGGTAACACGAAAGTCATGACATGCATGTCATGTATGTCATGATTTACATGCCACGCTCGTGGTGCATTCGCTGCCGTTTCGCGGGCTTGATATACACCAAAATTGGTATTGCACGACGCGACTGTATGACGAACGTAAATTAGAGGTGATAACATGGAAACCATGACATGCATGTCATGGTTTTCATGATGTCATGTATGTCAAGATTTACATGCCACGCTCATGGTGCATTCGCGGCCGTTTCGCAGGCTTGATATACACCAAAATTGGTATTGCGCGACGCGACTGTATGACAAACGTAAATTAGAGGTGGTAACATGAAAGTCATGACACGCGTGTCATGTAGAACATGATTTACATGGCACGCTCATGGTGCGCTCGCGGCCATTTCGCTAGATTGATATGCACCAAAATTGGTATTGCGCGATGTGACTGTATCAAGAACATGAATGACAGGTGGTAACATGAAAACCATGACATGCATGTCATGATTTACATGCCACGCTCATGGTGCATTCGCGGACGTTTCACTAGCTTGATATACGCCAAAATTGGTGTTGCGCGACGCGCCTGTATGACGAACGTAAATGAGAGGTGGTAACATGAAAATCGTGACAGGCAAGTCATGTGCGACATGATTGACATGCCACGCTCATGATGCGCTCGCGGCTGTTTCGCTCGCTTTATATACACCAAAATTGGTATTGCGCAACGTGAGTGTATGACAAACATATATGACAGGTGGTAACTCGAAAATTATGATATGCATATCATTTACGGCATGATTTACATGCCACGCTCATTGTCCGATCGCGGCCGTTTCGCTAGCCTTATATACACCAAAATTGGCATTGCGAGACGCGAATGTATGACGAACATAAATGACAGGTGGTAACATGAAAACCATGACATGCATGTCATGTATGGCATGATTTACATGCCACGCTCATGGTGGACTCACGACCATTTCGCTCGTTTGATATACACCAAAATTGGTATTGTGTGATGTGACTGTATGACGAACATAAATGACAGGTCCTTACATGCGAATTATGTTATGCGTGTCATGTACGGTATGATTTACATGACACTGTTATGGTGCGCTTCCAGCCGTTTAGATAACTGGATATATACCGAAATTGGTATGGCATGAGAGGAGTGCGTGATGAACATAAATGACCGGTCATGCAGTGTATACACCAGAATATACGTTTCATTGGCATGGTATATATCACATTGTGCATGCACGCGTTCATGGCAAACATGCCATATATGGTGAACTAGATGCCATGGCATGAATGATTTCATTTGGCTCAAAAATAAACAAAGCGATGTATGCAGCTCTTTGCTGGCTGCTTCGCATTACATCGATTCCCACAGTGCGTGGGATCTGCCGGATTTTTTTCTTCCTGTGTTCGTCCGATTGGATGCGCAACGATACCCTCCACAACTAAAAGGTGATGTGAGATTTCCGGGAAAGCCAATTCAACTCTTGGAGGTAAGTTGAGATTTAGAGAAGTCCTGAAATTCGACTGGAGCGGGATGTGTGATTCAGCCTTGTGAGGTTGTGTATCAAACATCTGGTTCTAAGCATCCGGAAACATATGATCCCTAGGCAACTGGGCGTTCTTCATGTTTTAAACGAAGAAGTTACAACGCAAATTAAACAACGTACACCACAGAGTATCACGTCACACACCTCGTACGGATTTAGCCTCATATTGTAGCCGGTCACTCAGCATTTTTTTAAATTTATTTTTTGGAAGCACGGAACAGCACCACCAAAAGAGAACGCCTCAATTTCAACTTTCTATTTCAGTGTGCCGTTTCAAATTGTTTTTGAGGAGAGGAATTTCTTGGGCACTCTGCTTTCGTCAGTGGTGAGCCTCTCGCGCCCCGCGGGCACAAATAACCTGGCAAACGATGTTGGTCGACACTTCAACTTTGTAGCGATCTTCCGTGCCATCGTGGAAGAAGGTTAGACGTGCGTACCCTGGCACAAGAGAAGGGTAGCAGAAAGCGCAAACGTCGAGTATCAGGTCTGGCGTTTGTGTTGTCCAGTTCTGTTCCCTTGTGTCCCTGTTTGCGCGCCTTCCTGGAAGCACTGCGCTACTATTGCGCCACGGCGTTGCTATACACATCGTTGTTTTTATATGTTAAATATAATATTAGGCTAAATATGAAGTATAGGTAAGCCACTGGGCGTTGGTTGATTGATTCGAACATTCTAAAACGACGTCCCTAGCGCTCATTTTAGTGTGGATAGTGACCTCACTAGTTCCTTGTAAGTATAGCGATTTCACTGGCGTAAGCTTTCGCCCTACGATGACGCCATCATAATGTCGTGAAGATCGCTTTTCGTTTTCCTTGTCCAGCATATCTATCTATCTATCTATCTATCTATCTATCTATCTATCTATCTATCTATCTATCTATCTATCTATCTATCTATCTATCTATCTATCTATCTATCTATCTATCTATCTATCTATCTATCTATCTATCTATCTATCTATCTATCTATCTATCTATAAATTTTTGAACGCCGCTGACCCCGTGCTTGTCCTATATATATGCTGGTCTTATAACCGGGTCGTTACCATCTTGCCCAGTACACGACTTGCAAAACAGTGCGCGCCCCCTACAGTGCCGCGGTCCAACTAAGAAATCTTGCTGGAAAATAATACATGACCTCGCTAGCGGTATCGGCGATATTTGCCAGCTTACCGATCAGCTAAGCTGGCCTGTTTCACTTGCATTTCAATAGATAGCAATAACCCTGCATATCTATAGGACGCGCACTCTTCACTACTGGTCAGTCATTTATGTACTAAGCTCTATAAAGGTAAAAAACAACAGCGTTTATACCAATTTTACAACGAATCATTCTGGTTTTTTAGGCGATAGCATAACGTCCAATCAGTAGCGTAGGCAGAAATACTGTCGCGGGTATACCGTAACAATAGGTTTCGATGGAGGCACGTCCTTCATCTGAAGTGGGGGCCACGCAAGCAAGGTCGAGTGTTGCTTGGTGCATATAGTATCCCACGGCAGAAAGAAATTTTGGGAGGGGCACGTGCCCGGTGTGTCACCCCCTGACTATACGCCACTGCGCGCAAAAGCACCTTCGGTTGCGCAATACCCTTCTCGCACGTTTGCAGAATATTTTTCGCAAATACTTCACCTAAATCTATATATCACCAGTTGCCCTTTAAAAGGCAGAAGTTCAGGGGAAGATGGAAGCTGGAAGAGATGAGAATTCGGGAACACGTGGTGTCGTTGGAGCCGACGTTTCAAGAAGCGGACTTGTCTTCTTCGAGAGTGCAACAGTTGCAGCCTCGAAGAAGACAAGTTCGCTTGTTGAAACGTCGGCTCCAACGACATCATGTGTTCACGAATTCTTTGTCCTTTAGCCTTAACAGGAAAATTCCCGTCAAATATTTCTTGCTCCGCGTAATTTTAAACGAAAAACCTGAAAAGCAATTTAACATATTTGTTAAGTTATCCCAAGCGTTCAGTACTTGTGATCAGTGTTTCAAATGTGGGGGAATACTATGTGGTAGAGCAATTGTCACACAGGACACTGAAGGCCGATGCTTTCAGCCATACCTGCACGTCCGCCGTGGTCCACTGGTTAAGGTGAGCTAACAAACGAAATTTGCTTCAGCGGATCCCGCCAGTATAAAAAAAAAAAAATCACCGCCCAGGCACTCCGCAGAGAAGGTTAACCAGCGAAGCTGAAACACGAGGCCTCGGCGTTTATCAATGGGTAAATCCCGGCGGCTCATTAGAGTATTTCTCAATTATTGGTTACGTCTGTCCAGACATCTTAGTCGATGTTTGCCGACCGTGTGTTCCCTTCTTCATTTTTAGTGGACCACTGGTGAGTAGTGGGATTTGCCCAATCTCTGTGGCGCACACGTTTTCGCCCGAGGCCGATTTCTTCATTTTTAGTGGACCAGGGGTGAGCAGTGGGGCTTACACAATTTCTGTGACACACCCGCGCTAGGAGTTCTTGCCTACATAGGACGAAAGAATTTTGGCTTCGCCTAGCCATGTACAGATTTGCTCTAAATATAATTCACTGAAACGATAGATCATTGATTTAATTTTCGCCCTTGTAGCTCACGTTGGTTTGTTGGTTGGGTTCAACGTCCCAAAAAGACACAGGATATTAGCGACGGCGTAAGTGGAGGGCTTCGGATAATTTCCACCATCTGGGGTTCTTTAACACGCACTGACATCGCACAGTACACATATTTGGCCTCTAGAATTTCGCCTCCATCGAAATGCAACCGCCGTGGACGGGATCGAACCCGCGTCTTTCGGTTCAGCAGCGGACCCCCGTAACCACTGTGCCTCCCCGGCGCCCTTGTAGCTGACGTTCATGCCGTATATAAAGGCATTCAGGCGATCCACATTCCTGCAAACCGGGAGTCGCAATGATGTACGATAACGATGCACATAAACGCAACAAACGGTACCTGAAAACACTGTAATTCAGTATGAGTAAGGTCGCTTCTCTCCCTGCACATTTATATGACACAGTTGTTGCGCTGTACAGCGTGACCGAAAAACCTATTTTTGAACCTGCCTGACAGGCACAGCTGACGGCGCATCTCCGCGTTCCACGGATAGATAGCGCGTCGATAAACGCGCTATTCGTATATGATGCTTCGTTCTTATGCGACCGCCGGCGCGCACTCTTCCCTCGAGCACTGCGAGGCGGCAAGCTTCTCAACAAGCGTGTAACCGAGTGCTAAGCGCCCAAGAACACCGCAAGCGCAGGCGGGAGCAAGACGCGTGACCTTGTTCGAAAGAGACGCATTTCTCATGTTCGCCTGCACACCGCCGCAGGGACCAACTTTTAACATTTTTTCCCGGCACCTCGAGCCGTTTTAATTTTCGAATTAATAACAGGCTCGCGATGCCGCACTCCTGTGGGAGCCTGTCCCCTCCCTTCACCCCCGCGCGATGCATGCACGTCCGTGTATAGTTTGTGATATAATAACACTTTAATCTCTACTAATTGCTGACTATTGCCTGCCGTGGGGAGGGGGGCAAGGTGCTCTCGTCCCGACCGAGCTGCAGAACAGGCGGCTAGCTTCCAAAGGAAGAAGCCGCGGCGGGGGACGCCCGGCCGTGCATTGCACCTTAGCATCGAGGAAGAGGGAAGCAGGTATAACAACTGAGGGAGGCGCCAATGAGGATTATTTGTCAGCCATGAGTTATGGCCGCGGCTGTCGAATTTGCTTCGCGTGCTTCGAATAGTTCCAATTAGTGGAGACGCTTGCGGTGAAGAAAACAGATGCCCCCCTCAGCCCCCTCGCTGCTCCGCCTACCTGCGGGTCTCGTGCGCGCCTGATCGCCGCTCGGGTTACTTCCCGAGCGCCGCGTGCACGGCTTGGCGTGACGGCGGCTTCCTCTCGCTCGGAGCTGGGTGGCGCGGTTACCTTGTGCTGCGCATGTTTCTCGCTTTCTCCTCGGGTTCGACTCACATTCGAGCTCTCTAGAGGAGAAGGCCGGGGAAGTTTCTTTTTTTCCTCATTAAACGTGATGCTATCGCCACGCGCTGGCTTCGTGACACCCCGCTTCTGTCGGAGCCGCGCAAAGCCCACATGCGGAAAAAGAAAAAAAAAAAAAAAAACTGCCTTTCGAGTCGTGAACAACGTGTTAGCGCGTTCGAGCAATATACCGCTGATGCGGCGGAAACAAAAAAAAGAAAGTACACAGAAACAAAGGAGGAGATATCCAGTTAAATTATGGGCGTGATGTCGGCCACGATAAAAGCGGACTGGATTGCCTATAAAATAGTGCTGAGCTTGTATTGATTGTAAGGGGACGGTCACGCCAGTTCAGCGCGATTGAGGTTTCGCGTGCGCCGCTTGCTGTTTCACTTTCTCGCCGATAGCGCCGCATAGTTAAGTGTGACTGATATGCGCGCGCGTCTATTCATGCCTCTCGCCAACCATGCGTGTGGTAGCCGCTCGCGGAAAACTACGGCGAAAAAGGAAAGCTATACACTGAAGTGCGGGTGAGCGGCAAAGTCACCAACAAACGTGCCGGTGTTATTACATTTTTCTTCAATGATGACGGGACTGTATCGTATTGCACGACCATTAATAGCACATACTACTGCGCGCAATTGTAAATGATGCCCACTTCCCTTCTTTCTGTCTCTCTTGCTTCCATAGCACATCTGTCGTCGTTGTTTTTGCTTATGTATAGCCATAGGTCGGCCAACTCACTCATGAGTCGTCTCACTCAGACTCAGATCGAGCCGTGAGTATGAGTCTCAGTGAATCCGGGTGAGTAATATTTTGGTGAGTGTGAGTCCGAGTGAGTCTGGTTGAGAAAAAATTTAGCGAGTCTGAGTCCGAGTGAGACCGGTTGAGGAAAATTTCGGTGAGTCTGAGTCAGAGTGAGCCCTGAGCGCAAAATGTATTTTTTGAGTGAGTCTGAGCGAGCTCGATCCGCACTTTTTTGCCGACCTATGGTTTTATCTACGCAACTTCAGCATTACTATCAGCCTTATGTGGGCTCACGTTTATACTCCCATCGACTCACAGGTACTTCAAAGCACTAGTGTTCATACGCTAGCTCAATATTTACTGATCAGAGGCATGAGTTACGGAGGGGGGCAGGTGCCGTGACCGCAATCCCGCAATCTGTTTCACTGAAAGGTCTTGGTAGAAATATCTCGTGTGAACCATCTCTCAATAAAAATGTCCTTACTGGATAGAAACTACTGATAACGGATATTTGAAGGTACGAGATCAAAAGGCGCCAAATAGAGCACCAATTATAGCCTTAAAGAGCACTGACACCATGGTTGTAAAAGCTAATTCTATGCTAACTGACTGATGAGTCGACTCACATAGACTCACTCAGACTCAGATAGGGCCATGAGTCTGAGTGAGTCCGAGTGAGTCTGAGTGAGTAATATTTTGGTGAGTTTGAGTCGGAGTGAATCCGACTGAGGAGATTTGCAGTGAATCTGAGTCCGAGTCAGTCCGGTTGACAAAAGTTTTCGTGAATCTGAGTCCGAGTGAGCTCTAAGGGCAAAATATATTTCATGAGTGAGTCTGAGTGAGCTTCACATTGTTTGCCGACCTATGTGTACAGCTGAGGCCGTAGAGTTTCCTAGTAGTACACTAGATGAAAATCTGGTGCTAATGTCAATGGGAGCTGTAACGCATGGCGCTTCAGCCAGCATGGGAATGATGGGTAGTACATGGATTTGCCTAAGCTTAGTTCTTTCGGCTCCGTGTGGCTCCGTGTGGCTTTCAGCCGCTTTGTGGCAAGGCGAAATTCAGCAAAAGTTCAGCAGTCCCAATTCAACACCTTGACCCCTTTAGGCTGACCAATTCAAATTAGCTCACGAGATTCACAACAAGCCATTCTTTTATCCGAAACAAAAGTCAAAACCAGGCACGTAGCCAGAATTCTTTTTCGGGGGGGGGGGGGGGGGGGGCAAGGCCTAATTATTCGAAAGAAAGTCTTTTCATGGTAAAAAGAAAGAAAAGTTGCCCGGGAATATAAAAGGCTGGACGAATTTCGGGGGGGGGGGGCGGGCCCCCCGCGCCTCCCCCCCCCCTTGCCTACGTGCCTGGTCAAAACACAACGATTAATAAAGCCACAAGTGCGTTCGAAGCTGCAAGCACGAAGGCTATGTGCAAACCCACGTACCCAATCATTCCCATGGTGTGTGAACGATCGCAGCGCCAGTTTTCCTTCTAGTAGATATATTGTAGGAAAACCTGTGGCTGAGGCCCCATAGAACAGCTGTGACGAGTGCCAGGCAGTTTGCAGTTTAAAAACAGATTAATCAAACTGAAGTAAGCAATTTATTGTCCCGAAACTAGATAATGTGTTATGAGGCACGCCATAGGAAGTCTCAGGATTAATTTTCACCACATTAACGTGCACCGGAATTTAACTAAGTACATGAGTGTTTGCACACATTCCTCCTATTGAAGAGCGGTCTCTGAGGTCGGGAATCGAAATGGTGACCTTGTTGTCGACAGCAGAAAACCCTAGGCACATTTCTTTTCTTACCTCTGTACGAGCACATAATCTCTGCAGGAACGGTTCCTATGATAACATCCGCCTTCTCTCCGCATAGCAAATGCTTGTACATCAAGGCGCAACGACTGCATGTCTATGCATCTCTCGTTGTATTCTCGTGTCACCCGAACTGTCGCGCCGCCATTGCTGAAACTGCGCCGTGTTAAAAGGCACAGGGTGAGCGCACCATTAAAGAAAGATGAACGGTGCCTCCTATTAAGAATGGCACGGCAAATGTGCTTCCCACCCACCGTATACACACGCACTCTCCTTTCATTCGATTGTGTCGACTACTGATTTCGTTTGGGCCATTAAAAATTCATCACTTTTTTTTTTTCCTCTCTCCCGTAATGTCACGCGTAGGAGAAAACAATAGAAGAAGAGCAACAAGAACAAAGAAAAAGACGGACACCGAGTCCGGCATCTCCGACGAGATTGCTAAATTGAGCCCGGGTGTCACGGGCAATGTAGCCGCGCGCTGTTCTTCCACCCCCGGCGCGCCAGGTGAACTCCACCTATTTCGGCTGCCGGGACATGCTTTAGCCGGCGACAAAGAAGAGATTGGAGAAAAGCACGAATTGCGTACACCTCTCCGAGTGACACGGAGCGCAATTACAGGTGTTTCGTATCTGCGAGAACGTCGTTAACCCCAGGGCCCTGTAACTTTACAGCGGAACCCCAGAAGTGAAAGAGCTTTTCTAAATTTGACAGCAGCAGCGAGCTAAGGAACAAAGACAACCTGATTCTCGGGCCGGCCGACTTGCCGTCCTTTTTTTATTCTGCTCTCTTGCACCTCGTGTTCATCTTTCAACAGTTTCGCCCGTTCTTATTAGCTTTTATTCCTGCGATAATCGCATCACTACCGTCCTGTTTTTGTCGTAATTTTTCTTGTCCTTGCCAGTCGCCCCGCTTTCTAACGCGCGAAGCGCTTGAAGACGTTGCAAAAGTGTCTCGTTATCGCCTTCATCTGATTTTCTTATCTTCTCGCCTTCTTATTTCTTTTATTTTCCCATTCTCTCTCTGTCTCCGTCTTAGCATAAAAAAGCCATTCCAGGCCCCTGCGCCTGGGAACACCGCAGGAAAAAAAAAAAAACAAAGAAAAGGAAAGGCCAGAGATGGGGGCTGGGGTAAAGCGAATAGCGAAATCACAGTTGCACGCTCAGTCAGCAGCACAAGAGACGAGGGGCGTAAGCAATAGATGCCTTAATTGTAGCAGTGCACCTAATGGTTCATAATCTGCGCACCGTCCTATGCGAATCAAAGCGGCAGTGTCGAGAGTGCGGGATGGTGATGGGAGACGCCATAAAGAACAGCGACTGGAAGAGGGCGAAGAAGGGGAGCAAGGGGGGGGGGGGGAGGCAACTGCGCAAGATTGAAGATTCTTAATCTCCTATTCTGGGAGTATCGTTAAATTACCCACGCATGCAGGGAGAGGATCTTCTTGACTGTGTATTCACTGCACCCTGCAGCCTCCGATGGAGTCATTCGCATTTTTTTTTGTATTAAGTTTTTTTTTACCCTCTCTCGTACTTCTGGGGCCTCCGTGCCTCGTCGTGAAACATTGCGTCTGTGCACAGGCCAAGTACTCTCCCCCCTCCTCCCCCATTTTTTTTATGCCTGGGTGTATGGGTTGACGACATTACCAAAACTTCACGTTCGTGCCTGCCCTCGCTCTGTTTAATTTGCCTTTCACCTCTGTAACAACTCGGCGTGTTGTTATTAAGAGATAGAAAGAATGAAGGGAGCTGTGTGGGGTCGTTTGAATAAGTGACGAGCCGAGAGAAAGGGAGCTGCCATTCGAGGTTCAGCGCAGGCGCACGGATAAAATGAGACGCGCTCACACGAATCGCACCGGTTTAAAAGAGGGTGGCGCGGATAAAGGTGCATGAGCTCCAGCGGCACGCCTGCTTAAACGCCTTCGACGTCGTCGCAGTTGGCGTCGCGGCACCTCCATGGCTGGGTCCAGTTAAAGCGCTGGATTAGCCCCGTGACGCTTCAGGCGGAACGTTTTTTTTTTTTTTTTTCTGTCTTTCGGGACGATTTGACACCCTCCTTTCCGGCGATTGCAGAGCCCATCTGTTCGCAGTCTCCCGTGCCCTCCACCCCTCGCCAAGGGGTCGGAATCTGAACAATGATGATTCGTATTAGCGCAGAATAAGAAATATTAAGTGGCACCCGGCAACATAAAAAGGAGAGATGCTGAAAGAAAAGGATTGGAGTCAAAAATGCATACCATATGCTCATGTGCTTGAAGAAGTTCATGTTTGGCGGACACGCCACCTGTGTGCATGATCGAGATATATCTGTTCTCTTAATACTCCTGTCATCTGCTGTTGGTAAGCACGAGGGGAAGATAGCTTTTGCTGGAAGTAGAACAAGCACCTTTTTTTTAAAGATATATATTTTTCTTTAAAATTTAAGTCCAGACTTTTATTCCATGTGGAACAGCAACAACAACTAATAATAATAATAATAATAATAATAATAATAATAATAATAATAATAATAATAATAATAATAATAATAATAATAATAATAATAATAATATAAACTTCAAAATGTCAGTCGCTCGTTGTGTTCATATGAACGTGACAGTCATCAAGCTAATTACCTTTTTTTCTCTGCTGGTATAAACCACAGATAATGGGTGGTGCTGTACCGAGGATGTGTTTCACACCGTTTTATAAGCGATATCCTTGACACTGTTGGGTTTGTTTCACAATACTTGCTTATGCAACGCTCTCTTGAGTGTTAATTGATACCTTCTGTCGTAGCTGGCAAGCGTCTGGCGACCAGCATGTGCGCCGCGGGACGGCGCAGAGGGCAACGCAGCGCTCCCCCGAGAAAGGCGAAATGTACGGACAGCAGCAGCAGCATGCTGAGACTTCCGGACCGGTGAAAGCCGCACAAGCAGATCCTCATCGAAGTTGTCTTGGAATATTGAGGGCTGTAATCATGCGTGCGGCGCTAAACTCCAGTAGGCGCGTAATAGGCGCGCAGGCGTGGGTAGCGACCCCCCCCTCCCCTCCCTCCGCGCCTGAGACTAATGGTAATCGCCGGGAACGGGGCAGCTGCAGCAGCGTGCGAAGGAAGGCAAGCCGAGCTTATCCCTCCCCTCTCCATCTCGTAACGACTCTGGCTCGGTTTGCGATCTGTTGAAACAACACGCGTGTTTGTTTTGTCAATTCGGTAATTGCGTGATGACTGGTTTCGTGAAAGGTTCACGGAATGACTGAGAGCCACCGGCGCTCCTGTTCTCCTGTTATCGCCGCGCGGCGTCCACGTGTCGTCCGGCCGCGCAGCCGGCCGCGTACGTACAGTATACACGAAACGCTTAGGCGTGCCTCTCTCTATCGGTTGATGTAATAGTGTTCGAGACGCACTTAACTTTATTGCCACCGCATTGTACTCTGGCCCGCGTTTTAAGCGGGTAAAGGAGGCACCATTAGAATGAGTGAGCAATGGTGAGGATAGCGCAACCAGTGTCAACGTTGTCGCCGGTAAAATAAAAGAAAAAGAAAGAAAGAAAAAGCGCGGGAGTAAAACAAAAGAAGGCAACGTACAGAGCTCTGGGGAGTTCATTCTCGTTTTCCTTGTCTGTCGTTAACGCTGTTGGCAGCGGTGACGAGCGTACGTGTGTGATAAGTCTGAAATAAGTGCTCTGCGGGTGACCGGGATTCCCTGAAGCGGCCGCGATGCGGCGTTGCGGAAGGCCTCGGCAGTAAAAATTGCGCAAAAGGGTCTGCCAAAACGTGATCGGCGACGGGAACTGGTCTAGGTGTGGATGCACAAAACAAATAGCAACGGCGGCATACATTACGCCAGTGCCACCAGTCTTCCTTGAGCAAACGCTATACTGAGAAACTACAAACTGTCTCGCAACATTACCGGCTCCAACAGAGAAAGTAACCTGCACAGATAAGTCGGCTTGGCGATCACGGTCGTGGTGTAGAAAGTAAACAGGATGAACTCGCTGACGGAGAAAGAACTTTCCCGAAACTTCTCGCAGCTTGTTCGGCCTGCGGGAAACGGGGAACGGTTACGAGGGAAGGGAGCGGGGCGCGGACCCACGGGCTGCAGGCGGCGCGACCGCAGGCGACTGGATCGACGCCGACTCCGCCCAACGGTCATTGTGGGCAACTGGTCCAAAGACTGGCATTGTTAATTGGCACAAGCGCAGAGCGCAGGTCATTAGCTCGGCGAATGGCAACCAGCCGAGCACCTGACACGTCTCTCCGAGTTTTAACGGCGCTGCGCCGCGAATCTGCCGCGAACACAGAGACAGGCGATTCTCTCGGTCGGGGTGGACATAAAACGCAGCTGCTCGGGATCTGCCTGGCCGGAATGACTGCGGCGCGTAATGCCGGAGGAAGTAGGTCTCTCGGTGCGTGGCACGCATAGCAGCAGCTCGTTTGGCTCGCGAAAGTCCCTGCCCAGGGAAACTCGGCAGCCCTGCTCTCTCTCTCTCCCTCTCTGTTATCTCCCGTTGATGTTGGCTGCGCCAGCGCTTGAGTTTTATGGTCATCGACGGGTGGGTAAATACTCAGCACAGGACTGACTCCCTTCGGTGGGTATACCACGAGGCGGCAGTGTTCGCATGGCGGCACGGCCGCGCTTGGCAGTCGCACACACTCGCACAATGCGTTCCATGTCGAGCGGAGCAGCGGTTATGCGCGGAGCCGCTATGTAGGCAGAACTCCACGGAAGCATGTTTGGATGCAATGTTGCGCAATTCGGCAGTGCCGTCTCTTGACGTGTACCTTAATAGCGCAGCGTGGTGCTGGGAGCCCAGCAGCGACGCTTAGTGAGTACGGCCAATCGTTCACACCTATAGAACGGTGTGCCCTGATCCCCCAGTAAAATAAGTCATCGCCCCGCGTGCTACATTGAAAAGGTTCTCTGTCGTCGCGGTGTAGAAACTCTTGCAGTGCGAACTGGGAGGCCAGGTGAAGAAGTGTTCGTATATAAACCTACTATTGTTAGCCCTTTCACTGTCCATGACAACCTTCCGGGCGTGCTTCAATCGCAGTGCTTCAATCTAAACCAGACCGATTCAAAGGTATCATTGAAGAGCTAATACACGAATACAACCCACCCGTCATGTAAAACCGGTCTTCAGGGGCCTTTCGATAGATAGATAGATAGATAGATAGATAGATAGATAGATAGATAGATAGATAGATAGATAGATAGATAGATAGATAGATAGATAGATAGATAGATAGATAGATAGATAGATAGATAGATAGATAGATAGATAGATAGATAGATAGATAGATAGATAGATAGATAGATAGATAGATAGATAGATAGATAGATAGAACTTGCCATGACAAACGTTTCACTGCCTTGTAACTATGACAGATACATAAATATTACACAATGTGCCTTTTCTTATGAACAAGGATAGTAAAAGCACCAGAGGCACTTGTGGCATACGTTTTATAACAAAGAAAATAAGCAAAAGACAGATAACAGAAAATTTGCAATATTCACGAATTTTGTAAAGTTTCTCACGGCAGTTAAGAGGGTTTGTCACTGCTCTTGAAACATGCAGCTCTTGAAACTTTTATGCATATCGTGCCCTTGCAAGTAGTGCTTAAATTCAGCGTAAAATATGCTCCATACTCTTGATATTTGTACAAAAAAAAAAGAATAAAAAATAAGCAGTTTGAAATTTTCGCGGCAGCTTTAATGTTGCTTACGCCTCCTATTCATATACCCAGCGTGCTTCAGTTGACGAGCATCGCAATTTTATACTTCCTCTGAGCCATGTTGCGATGCACGCTGGGCTGAACTTTCTCAAGCTTTCGTCTTCTGCTTATACAAAGATGGCGCAACATCAGGTCGTTATTCTTTTCTTTTAATGTCAACATATACGCGAAACGCCGCTGCACAATGTCGGGAGCTTTGTTATAGAGAAAGAGAAAAGGACTAAGAAAAGAAAGGGGCAACGACAGAAAATAATACAAAACAAGAGTAACACAGAGTGCAGCATTTCTTTATATTGCAGCCATTCTCCCCAAAGTTGTGTTTCGTCTCGGGCTCATAACTTCCAGCATCTATAAACTTTATATCCGCTCTTTATATTAACCTTGCAGACCCAACAGCTACATTCCACGTGTCCCCTTTTGCTGTTGTCGTTGTCTTGCATTTCACAGAGCACGACTCGTGTTCAGGGGCTGTTCTTTGAGCAGCCTTACATTTTTCTTCCCCCTTTAATATCTTCGTTCGTTCTCGGCGTATACCCCGACTACGTAACAGCAGAGAAATAGTAATAAAAAAAAAACACGAAGAGAACCCGTCGCCACAAATCATAAACACGGACGCAGCGGCGACAGCAACTGATGGCTGTTCTCCGAAGTTGCACCGTCTTGGCGCTGTATTTATGTGGGCCGGTACCGAGGCAATGTTTGTAGTCGCGCACACACATATTAGAATTGCTGTGTACCGGGTTGAGCGGAAACAAAAGAGGGAAAAAGCGCCTACGCGCTGTCTGCTGCGCCATCGATCGCCGCCAGCACTTGAGAACAGGACAAATTTTGAAAATGTCGTCTTTCAAGTGCTTTCTGACGACAGACTGCGCGAGGGTGTGCAGCGGGCGCTGCGGCAGCTTCGATCCGAGTTCAGCAACTTCTGTCGCCTTTATGTATCCCTCGAATTTGAAGCCAGGAGTCGTGCTCGCGTTGTTACTCTTTACACTGTCGAAAAAAAAAAAAGACTGACAAAACATGGAGATGAAGAAGAAACACAGAATAGCGAAGGACAGAAAAGGAGGAGAAAGTATGAAAAGAAACTGCTTGAGACACTTTATCAACAAGACAGTTAGCCGCGTGTAATTGCGTTCAGGAAGAAAGAGGAAAGCTTGGAGAAGGAGAGAACATAAAGTATGACGGCATATATCTAGTACACTGAATCATTCATACCGTTGTGAGCAGCTGACTACGTACATGCACAGTATTCGAAGCAAGTAAAGAAGTGTTCCATGCATCCGCTTGGATGTGTCACATTATTAAAGCCGTCAAAACTTTCCACCTTCAGCCCATTAAACTCCTCAGTGCTACGGGGATGAGCAAAGACAAGAAGATAACCAGACGGCGCTTACCGGTTGGCTACCCATCAGTTGGTTAAGGGAAAAAAAAACGCAGAAACGAAAACGATCTGCAAAATGGAGCTCTGATGAGTGTTAGCTATAACTTCAATAACTTTCTCCACTGATTCTGAAGATGTATGTGTCTACAACATAGCTAAACGCAGTATTGGTACTTCATTGGTGCTGAAGGCTTCAATGGTCCCGTTAGAAACTGCGCCCTGAAATAGATATTTCAATGTTAATAAGAGAAAATTTCTCAGCTAAAATCCCACTGATATGTGCCGTGGAGGCAATGTCCGCCTTTTTTAAGGAATACAGATAATCGCCGCGGGGGTTGGAGGAGGAGGAGGATGAAGGAAATGAAGGAAAAGCAGGGAGGTTAACCAGACGCGCGTCCGGTTTGCTACCCTACGCTGGGGGGAAGGGATGAAGGGATTAAAAGAAAGAAAGAAGAGGGAAGAAGGCACTGTCAGGGTACTTATGCACCTGTCCATTGAATGCCTGCAAGCGGTCGTTTGAGCCGGTCGATTTTAAAAACAGCAGTAATGCTCGCGTCGCTTTGCTGGCCTGCGATGCGTATATGGCCACGATCCGAGGATCTTCTCTTCGGAAAACGGTCTGTCGTCTAACTTGTTCAGCGCATCGCGCAGAACATTTCGTTCGTTCACAAAACGTCCACAGAAGCACAGTAGATGTTCTATCGTTTCGTTGCTATTGCACGAGTCACATTTTGAGGTGTCTGCCATTCCTATGCGAAAAGAGTACGCCTTCGTGAAAGCTACTCCTAACCACAGGCGGCACAGTAAAGTTGCATCACGGCGGGGGAGGTGCGATGGAACTTGGAGCTTCCTCGATGGGTCTAGTTCATGCAGGCGACGGTTCCAGACACTCGGGTCACTCAACCAAGTTTGCGTCATGGTGTCAGCAAACGAGCGTAGACCCTTTGCAGCGTCTGTCCTCGACAAGGGTATTGGGGTTGTCTGGGCATCCTCGTGGCGTTCTGCTGCTGAGTACGATGTGAGGCTTACATCCCTGTGCTGCAGTGGGGTAGAGCTGTAATGTTGGCAGAATCTGTTTGTTCAGATACAGGTGCCTGTTAAAGAACCCCAAGTGGTCAAAGCAAATCGGCATCTCTTTATACTATGGCGCTTAGAATGGTAAGCTGCATCCTGATGTTTCACAAGATAGTAAAAAAAAATGAAGCGATACCCTCTTTCTCTTATAATACACAAAAGGCACAAAACAGGCACACAAACATACTGAGTTTATCAAACTCGTAAACTCGACAAAAATAAGGCTAACGAGATTACGTGCTCTAAATTCGCCGGCGCTAACAAATCCATCATTGCTGCTGCGCAGCAAAATTGCTGTTATACGCGCACATCGTAGTACACCGAAACCAATGGCTCAGAAGACGAGCTGGCGAAAACGTATACAAATCAAATCAAAATATTTAGCTTGCTCTCCCCAAAGAATTCTCGCAGTACAAAGCATGCACGTTTCTGTGTGATGGGCCATGACCGATTATCAAGCATTGTCGTTGCAGAAAAATCTGGGACGTTCTTTTTTTTCGGCTGGTATTCACGAAGCTTCTCGTTCGCAAGCGTTCTTTTTTTTTTCTTTACCGTTGGCCAGTTGCCTTCGCTAATGACACATCACCAGCGCTAGACTTGGCTGGAATTTTCTCTTAACAGGAATGACACATTTGTTTTTGTTTTAAATACAGGCCTATAGGTTTGTCCAAGTTTACCTTATCGCATAAATGAACTCGTGATCATATTGCATTCGAAGCAATACTCGTGAGCATTCCATGAACGAGTATTTCACAGAAACGTCTCGAGGTGTCATATATAGTTTAGAGTCTTCTTTGTCACTCACTAAAATAAAATAAAAAAAGCGATCTCTGTAGGCCACATCGAGTCGTAAATGGTGTTGAAGTTAATGTGCGGTGAGATGGTCCTTCCATATTACGTGATCACGGGTGAGATATGAGCGCCCTGTAAAACAAGAACCACTTATCGCTACGACTCAGTGGCTACGGAGTTACGCAGCTGGTTACGAAAGATATGGCTCGATGCCTTCGGCTATCTCTGCATGTATATTAAAGAACTGCATTAGGTGAAATTTCCGTTCAAAGTTTCTCCCACTACACCCGTGGTTCCATAAAGCGATAAACAGAATGAACAAATGAGTAAAGAAGTGAGTCACGCGCTCTAAGGTAAGAAGTAGGCCAACAAAATACGTGCAGGTACAGAGGCCACACTGTTGTTGCTTCATCATTTGTTCTATATGGTAAATGTGAAGTCCCACCAGCAGAAAATGGCAAGAATGCACAAATAGAAAACAGTGGTGCAAGAAGAGGAAGGTGCGCGGTGGCAGAAGGTGCCAGTAAGGTGCAGACTCGCAGGCACAGTCATGACGGCGTCGCAGTCATATATACATGATGAAAGTGCACACAATTATGCTCACCCTATATAGCAATCTCAGTGATACACCGTAATTATTGTCGCACCATGTGCTGCTGCCGCTGTAAAAATATTTTTGTGACAGCTATAACCCCTCCTCTATGTATGTAATAGATCGGTTGAGTTCTAACTCGGAGTGCCAAGTTGTGCCAGCTAGTCGTTGTTTGTCTACAACGTACGCGTTGCTAGACGTCTTTGTCTGCATGACCTAGATATCTCTGCGATGTAGATAGAAAACAAGTAATTAAAAAAAAAAAGATCAATAAGTTGACGATAATGTACTCATTCACCAAAATATCCTCCGACATTTATATTCTCGTTCACAATATATGTTTAAAAAATACACTCGCTACTTTCTATCCTGTATAAGTGGACATATTCCGTTTAACGGTGCTTTTCCTGTCTTCCCAGAAATCAAACCTCTCGCTCGCAGTTTCGGTGGCCGCCATAAACCGGCTGTGTGAACGGATGCGTGCGCATTAAATCAGCACAGAAGCAGACCTTTCAAGGCACCCAATTAAAGTGGTTGCGTAGCGGAGCCGGCACGCATGTAATCTACGCGTGTGTGGGGGCAGCAAAACTGGTAGCGACATGATTTGTTTTTAATGTTCGCGCCATCTGCACCTCTGCATGTGCGCGAGGCGTTGCCCCAGCGGCCACGGAGGAAAACGGCGGCGTTCACCTGCGCCGAGCCGCGAGAGATTAGCGGCTCCGAGTTGGCAATTGCGCTTGACACGGTTTGTGCCGCGTGCGAACCGCAAGCCCCGCCTCAGGTGGCGGTCGCGACTCGCTCGGCGGCCATCGGGCCAGGTGGCGCGCGCTCCAGCAGCGTATACATAGACTGCCCCTGCACTGGACGGCGGTTCCTTTCGCGGGGACAGGTGATAACGGGTCTGAGACATGCGCTTTAGACTGCTCGTTTCTCGTCTATATATGGCTTTATATATAGCTGTGACTCTCGATCGTAGCCGGGTGTGGCTGTAGACCGAGAAAAAACCCGTTATTGGGGCGAACAAACAAGGTCTTTGCGACATACGGAAAGGATTGTTGCGGCTAGGATATTGAGGAGTTATTGCAACAAGGTGCAGCCTTTGCCTAAAGTGCAGATGCCACTGTGCGAATGACCGTGGATGGGGGGCAATGGCAAGTGGAGTTCTTCAAGTATAACATCGGCTCTCGAAAAATGTTGGGAGAGAGAGAAAGAAGGAGAGATGGGGCATGTAAGTACCTTGACACGTTTTTTTTTCTTGGAATAAAAAATAAATAAATGAAGGAGTTGTCACCGTTCCCTGGCGACGGCTACCACCTTCCACTTGGCTGGTGGGATAAAATAAAATAATAATAAACTTGACATGCTAGTCAGACGTAATGCCTGAGATGCCTCACCAGATGGTAAGGATTAAATGAATGAATGAATGAATGAATGAATGAATGAATGAATGAATGAATGAATGAATGAATGAATGAATGAATGAAGCTGTGCACTCACCCATGAGAAGAAATAAAGAAGGAATTAAAAGGAACGTTCGGAATCTCTGTTACTGCGAAGCATTTTGCACTTAGCTAGATATCTAGTACCGTTTGGAGATTGAAAGACATGGACAAAGAAAGAGAGAGAAAAGAAAGAAAGGTAGGGCAAAGGTAAACCATAAGAGGTATCCGGTTTCCTGCAATGCCCCGAGGGATGGCAGAAAGGACAAGAACAATGAGAAGGAAAGAGAGAGATAGATATATAGATGGGGAAACAGAGCACGTGCACAATATCGCTGCTGTTCACAGCACATGAGATGGTATATACTTGTCAGTATTATAGTCGTTAGCGATTGTTTATTGAGGAACTGCAATAACGCATTCGTCATATGCTGAGACGGTTTGTAAGTTAGACGTTGTAAAATTACTTCTTTTAACAATGGTCTGTCGTCTATACGCGCTGGCCCAGTGGTGAGCGTTTGTCTCCGACCGAGGACAGTCGCACAAAACATTTTCAAGTGTCTCCTAGAAAGCGTGAACAGTTATTGCAGGGTGCGTTGTCCACCATTCCAACTCGAAATGCGCAAGATTGTGCAAACGCCGCTTCTATAGCCGTACTCGGTAAAGCAGGATAGCATCATGCTTAGAGTTCTTCAAGGAGATGCCAGTTGAACCAACGTATTTCTGAAAACTGAGCCCGTGTGTGTGACTACAAATAAGTTAAGCGTGCTGACGCAGACACAGGGAAAGGGACACAGTACAAAAGCCGTTTCCTTTCTCTTCTGTCCGTGTCTGCAGGCCCACCTTTTCTGTATGATGGCTCCTTAATAAAATTCTATTTGTCATTCTTGCTTTTAATTCAGCGATGAACCGTTGCAACCTCTTCCCTTACAACGCGCTGATCCGCAAGGCAGTATGTTGCACAGCGTCTTCGTGGCATTATCTGCTACGAGTAATGGACAAGGGAGAACGTGCGCCGATACCTAATGCTACGCCATGTATCACAGCGTCTCAAGGCGTTAACTGCCAGCAGACAAGAATGGAAGAAACGGGCATGCTCCAGCTCGTGCTACACTTAAAAGACAGTGGTACGTGTGTGACCCTGCAGCACGCGGGCACGTGCTGTTTCAAAGCGGCATAGTTGGCGTTGGCACTGGTGAAACATGGCATGCGATCATTGTCTAAGGGCTTGGGCATCAGACCACTGTTATGGGTGTCAGGTGCACCATCACACACTTGAACTTTCCGTTTATTGAAGAGGCCCAAAATCAGGCTATCGCGACAGAAACATACGCATACGTAACTGTAAACAAACCTATTTACAGCGAAGTGCTGGGGTGAGCCATCTTCACATTATTTTTCGCGTTTGACTCGCGTTTTTAATAAGTCAGCCCTTGCGCAAAGGATTGCTGTACCCACCTCAATTTTATTTCGTAAGCGCCTGCACGTGTTCCAAGACTAAGTAGACGCCGCTTGCCCTTGAGCATGAGAATATAAGTTAGGTGTTTACGAGTACGATATTTTCCGCCACCGTGCGACCTTTCGATTGGCGTTCGTATTGTCCCTTTCGTTTTTTTTTTTTTTTTTTTGTGCATGCGTCCTTGTTTACACGCCCGCCTTTCAGTCACAAGAATCGCTATACTAACTTGCTCAAGTGTTAGTTATTCTTCACATCCATCCTTAATTGGACAAACGGTTGTATGGAGAGATGAAACTACCTGCTATGGCTCAGAGACTTCTTTTGTTTTCTCATCGTTGACACTTTGGCTGAAATAACCGGTTACGGAATTCTTTTCGAGGGTTGAGTGCGTCCTTGTGAGCTGGCAGCTTCGCTCGTCACAAAGGAACCAGAACGAATGACGAAAACATATCGTCGATCTTTGTCGCGGAACACGAAAGGCAACACGCGAGGCTCATGATCACAAAGGGTTTGTCATAACAAAGGGGGCACTTCTTTCATCCGGACCAGCCGTACCCCAGGGCCACAATGGAAAAGCATGCGCACGCATCTATGCGAAGGAAGCCCGCGCGCTCGACGTCAGCCTGTCAGCAACACCTCCGCTCGCCACTGGAGCAACAGCGCCGTGGGACCAGCTATTCGCGGGTGACCATGCAAGCGAGGCGCGCGCAAAAAGAGAAGAGGAAGAACGGGTACGGGGACGCTAACTAAAACGTCCATTCTGGTTAGACGTGCGCCGTGAAGTCAACTGTGAACCCGCGGCCGCTCCCCACGCTTGCGTATAAGCGGGTGGGCTGGATGGCAAAATACTTTGACAGTTTGTGATTGACGTGTAGGCGGCTTGGACGTGCACGGGCGCACCTAGCACCTTCCTTCAGTGCTGCTCTCAGCAGCGCCCTCCCCACTTCTCCTATTTTCCTCTCTGTTCCAGTGTGTTGTGCAGTCACCTGCTTTTTTTTTTCGTTTTTTTCCCCCTTCAGCAAACTGACTCAGACCTTTGCGATCGACTGACCGATTTTATGGGTCTGTTAACACGGCCAGAGTGCTTCCCTACTTAATACCAGTCTTGCTGGCTTTCGAGAGGGGGCAGCCAGGGAACAAAGAAGAAAATAAATAAATAAACGTGTGGGAAGCGTATTGTTCTGCCGTCGTGCGCTTTAGTTATACCGACACTGCACCCGCCTCGATGGGGGAGCCAGAACGATTTGCGAACGCTGACGATTTCACGCGCTAAGCGGTGTCTCAGAGCGTGCGGATGCTATTTCATGAAAAAATATTATTATTATTATTATTATTATTATTATTATTATTATTATTATTATTATTATTATTATTATTATTATTATTATTATTATTGCTGTTGTTGTTGTTGTTGTTGTTGTTGTTGTTGTTGTTGTTGTTGTTGTTGTTGTTGTTGTTGTTCGCTACTTGGTTGACTGAATACGAAGATCGGTTGGGCATACCCGATAAACGATTACTCACACTGAACAAAGAAAGTGCTTGTTGGAACGTGGCCATGCCCTAAGAACAAGTGACGCGTAGGAAGCCCCCTTCGCGATTTTTAGTGAACAAAAACCTAATGAGCTATCTGTAACTTACATTACGGCATCTCTTCCTCATATTATGATGTTCACTGACAGATCTCATGGTCATTTTGTCTGTAAGAGCGTGAAAAATATTTGTATACCCTCTATGCTCGGTGGTCTGGAGGCCCTATATGTTGGACTCTATCCACAGGGACATTCTTTGTACGCTGGCGATCGTTGTTCCTTTCTTTCCTTATTTGGTTCTGAATCCAATATAAATTTCATTACGTCGGGATAGCCGGCTCTAACGCAGCGCAACTCCCTTTCACATTTAAAAAAAAAAGGAAAAGAAAACCGGAGCATCTGCGTAGACGCGATTGGCATATACGCTATGTGGATGATTGAAACATTCGATATTTAGTTCAGTGTTTTCTGATTCATAATGTAAGTGATGCTCTAAATGTCAGTTACGACTGACATGATAGGCACCAGAAGCCCCCGTGATCATACATCATGCCTTGCATCATACATCCTCTTGTCAGAGTGGTCGTAAAGCCAATGGTAGTGCTGCGGATACTAATGTATAGTTGCTCTGGAAAGTTTAGCAACTGCTGGGCCTTTATGTCATCGGCTTTTATGGTGCTACATAGTACACAAATGCCGGCCCATCTGGTCACAAGCATGCATGCATGCAGAGGTGCGCATTCTGTATAGTATTTTGGGCAGTATGCATGGGAATATACGGACGGAAGGCCAGCCAATGTCCTGGAGATAAACTGAATGAAACCTGCACGTGGAATGCATATACGATGTCAATTTTCCCCCTTTTTAAAGAATTGGATGACGAGCATTCGAAATTGGACTGAAGGGTCTTGATAAACATATTGTGTCTGTGGTAACCAGGCAATAAATAAAACGGAGACCATTATGCTATATGTGTAATGGTGATTCGAACGCTAGGATGCTGTTACGGCAGCCGTAAACAAAAGGGCATTGTACTAAAGAGGATGCACCGCATACTTCGTAAACGCTTCGAGAATGCGTCGATGCACAAATATAGCGCCGATGCATTCAAAATGCGCTTTGCCGTCTAAAGCATAGATTGCTCTTCGGCACAAGATAAACGAAAAATATTTCGATATAGGCTATATTTGGGAAACTAAAGTGATAATAGCGGTCAAGTACAATAGGAGCCCAAGACATCGATTACTGCCACTGCCTTGGGAGCATGCCAGATGATGTGGGGAGCGTGAGTGCTTGTGTGTACTATTTTCCTCGACGTCACAATTCACTGATTAAGGCAGTAACTGAACAGGTTAAAGATACAGTTAGGAAATTCAGAGTTCCTGCATTGTCTGCAGGCTCAGTGGAGGTGTTATCAATCTATGGAAGCATGACTGAAGTGTGCCGTATTTTGTGGAGTTGAAGCAGCTCGTCATAGCTCCCAGTGTGCTTTACATCCCCGAACATACGAGCAGATAGTATTCGAGTATTCGAAGAATAAAGCATTAAAACAAATAATGAAAACGGGCACCACATGCATCGTGTTTCCGTACACATTTCCGTGTGGCTTTTCGGCCACGACTTCGCTGACAGGGCTGTCGTCCACACGCGCAGGACGTAATGAGAAGCTGGGTGGTTCTTGGCAGAATAAGCAAGACTCACACAGCATATCAGCAGTGTAATTCAATCGGGGGAGAGGGGGGCGAGGGAGTCGTTTTTCTATAGGGGTTGCCTACAAAATAACGCAACACGCACACGTGTATGACGGGGCTAAACTACACGCCGAGTGGTGATCTCGACGCAGTATAAAGTACTCCGAGATAGTCACAGTGTACCGCGGGGGAGACGTCGAGGCTAAACGCGTGGTCACTTCTCTTTGTCTACCGAGCGGCTGGCGGACAGGTTGTGAAGCATGCGGTGGAGGGAAGAGCGAGCGACGGCGTTCTCGAGAGGCGGACTAATAGCACACCTCGCGTGCGCGCAGCGCAGAGAATGGACGTCAATACCGGATCGTGCGTCGCCCGCTCATGCCGCACTTAAACGAGTCCTGATGCACGCCGGTGCGCGCAGCGAGCGCACTTCCGCCATTGACATCGATTAAGATAGCCCGGTGCCGTGCGCCTCGAAGTTGCGTGCCCTAATCTGCAGAGTCCGCCGCCTGGGCGACTCACCGAGTGTCTACACAACGGCGTCGTAGCTGCGGCTACGTGGCCGTGTGCTGCGGAACAGGGATACAGCAGTTAACGCGCGCATCGGCCACAATGGCCGGCGAATCCTTATGGTTTTTGAAATGTCGGTGCACGCGAGGAGGGGGCGGGAGCGTGCATAATAGCGCAGGCCCGGTCTCGCGCGGCGAACCAACGACCGGTGACATGCGTTGGGGGGACTCTTAATGGCAGTGCCGACGCAGGCCCGGCCGACTGGCTGATGAAAGAACGGCCGAGGACGGGCCATCTGGAGGCGACCCGGTATACACCGCCGTCTCCAACAATCGGAACATCGTGATTCGCTCCGCCTTCGCAATGGGCCCTGTGCACCTCCGGCGCGGTGGTTAAACAAATACCCTCGCCGGCCGTAGAGTGCGCGCGCGCGCGCGCGCGCGATGCCCGCCGTATAAACACCTCCTTGGCGGCATATAGAGGCACTGTGCGAGCCACTGTGGCCCCGAAGGAATGCGGCTCCCGGAGTGCCTCTTTCCACTGTTTATTGTGGCCGCAGTAGATTTTCCAGGTCCCCCCTTCAACCACTGCCGAGCACTTGTGTTTGCTCTTCGAGATTGGGTCGGCAGCATGGCACTCGGCCGAGACACGCCCCTCGCTTTAGCGCCCGGCCGTCGCCTTGCTTGCAGCGCATCATTTCCGCAGTTAGCAATTTGTGATGGACACGCGCTCGCCTAGGTCCTCCGGTGTTTCCCCGAGTCGGTGGTGCCTCCCTCTTTCACCGAACTGCTGGCGCTGAATGGGACCAAAGCTCTGCTTTGGAATGGAACGCGAGCGATGATCGCACTTTTACAACGTGAAACGAAGCACTACTACAAACCTGTCTTTGTTGCGCTGTTTGGATCGAATCAAGATGAGGGATGCATACCCTTAGTTATGGTGACGCGAAGATAAATGAAGGTTAGGTTGTGTTAGGCACCTCCTTGCTTCCACGCTCGCATCTGCCTCCCGCACGCAGTTTCATCTTGTACATGATAGTTGATTGATCACTGCTCTCCTAGTGTACTGTTCATTTATCCCGTAGCTTTTATTTCATATATGAAATAGAATGATAAAACGGTTTTATTAAATAAAAAGACAAAACACACATTTAGCTAGACGACAGCACCCCAGGGGTTTCTGGTGGGTCGTCTAGACTAGAACTGTTGGCTTGCTCCAGCAGGGAGCTCCAAGCTGTCGTAAATGGCCTTTAGTTCAGCAGGAGTCCATCTAGAAAACACACACAAGTTGGAAGTAAAGAATGAGTTCTGTAGTGCATAAATTTGAAATGTCACGAAGTTTATGCATACATGATCTCTTGGACTTCATTTTCAGCTATAGATGCATATAGGAAAAAAATTGGTGCAATAGCCAGAGTTACTTGAACGAACATAAATTACTTTCATTTTAGAAACGAGCCACATCACGCACGAGGGTATTTCCTTCTTTTTGGAAGAATTGTGCCAGTCTATAAAAACGGCAGTACGACCACTATAAAAAAGTTATCGTCACGTGTACCTCTTGTTTCTGTTCGCAAAAGATTTTGAAATAGCTGTGTACACGCATCTATCACTTTCATTTGAGCATTTTAATATGAATATTATTATTTGGATATTCTTGGAAACATTTCGGCGCGCGCACAAAAGACGGAAACGAAAGGCGAGAAGACAAACGGGCGCGCATCTGCCTCCCGCACTAGGAGAGCAGTGATCAATCAACTATCATGTACAAGATGAAACTGCGTGCGGGAGGCAGATGCGAGCGTGGAAGCAAGGAGGTGCCTAACACAACCTAACCTTCATTTATCTTCGCGTCACCATAACTAAGGGTATGCATCCCTCATCTTGATTCGATCCAATCGCGCCCGTTTGTCTTCTCGCCTTTCGTTTCCGTCTTTTGTGCGCGCGCCGAAATGTTTCCAAGAATGTCCTCAAACCAACTCGCCCAGCTCTCCATACTGTTATATTATTTGGATCTTACGCCCCAATCATCCTAGAATCATTTCATCCTTTTACCCCAGTGCAGGGTACTAAACCGGACACGCGTCTGGTTGACCTCCCTGCCTTTCCTTTCTTTCCTTCCTCCTCCCCCTCCAGAACGTTGCGATCATTCGAAAACTCGCAACATGATGCCACCGCATCAACAGGGCAAACACGCGAGGCGCCTCGCAGAAAATGTGAAAAGGTACGCGTGCTTTTCCAGGCTTGCCATGTCAGGCACGTAGCCAGGATTTTTTTTTTCGGGGGGGGGGGGGGGGGTATGGCCTAATTATTCGAAAGAAAGTCTTTTCATGGCAAAAAGAAAAAAAAATTGCCCGGGAACATAAAAGGGTGGACGAATTTCGGGGGGGGGGGGCGGCCCCCCCCCCCCCCTTGCCTACTTGCCTGTGCCATGTACTGTGAACGCGTGACTCAGATCGAAAGCTCTCGAACCCAGGCGGAAGCCAATATAAGCATGCGGAGGCAAAGGGAAGAGGGAGTTAGTCAGTCAGAATAGCCGAGTAAGCAGCTCGACTTTGGAACCCGAAAATCCCCGTCCCAGCGCTACAGTCAACAAAAATTACTTCAAGGTTACGCTGTGGACTGGTGACTGTACAATCACTTGGTGAATATGAAAGGACATTTAGAGTTCCTGAACATCATACAATGCATGGGCTTGTGTTTTAGCGCCAGTCGACTATTGTTAACCCGTGTGAGAATTATTGTGATGTAAACAGCCAAGTGTGCATGAATGCAGAAATGTTTGTAACTGCATGAATTAGGAATAGGCGTTTTTTTGTTTTTTTTTGTTTTTTGTGGGTTGTCAACTCTGAGCTCTGACTCGGTCTTTCGACTACAACTGGCATTCGCTGGCGCACCAAGGGACCTATTACACTCTTAATGATCCGTGCTTTCGCGGGGCGTTTCGGGGGAGCGATAAGTAATTCCTTGAAATCCGTCCGGCGAATTCCCATTTACGTGGTGGGACAAGAAGTTTTCTGATGACTGTCACCGCTTCTTTTGATCAATACCGTTAAGACATACCTAAAAATCATCATGCAAGTTCAAGAGAGCGGATTCAAAATTCCTTTTTTTTTTAAATGTTGCAATAAGCGCTCTTCTCAGCTCGTACCACTGGTTTCCTGCTACCGCACACGTTGCTAAGGTAACGGATTTGGTATTTAGTACAGCCCAGTCTAACGCATACTTATAATAATAGTTGGATTTTTACGTCCCAAAACCACGATATATGATTATGAGAGACGTAATAGTGGAGGGCTCCCGGAATTTCGACCACCTGGGGTTCTTCAACGTGCACCTAAAGCTAAGTACACGGGTCTCTAGCATTTTCCCCTCCACAATCTAATGTATACTATATGTCCCCATGTTTTCACATCTCAAAAAATGAAAAAAAAAGAAAAAGAAACTGAGTGCTGCACAGTAGCTGACTAAATGTAACGTGCACTTTTTTTCACTGTTATATTTTAGTTCATACACTCTCCCGATAAGCCGAATATCTGTCAATATATAGAACTCTGTTTTGGACGAATATTTCGTCACGGGATGAGTTGCCGAGCAAAACGGGAGCGGTGCGGGACTTTGTTCAGGGACAAAGGGAGCTGGCTCGACAGGAGGGTAAACGCGTATACATATTCTCGTAGACAAGATGCGACAGTGTTCTATGAACCTGCCCGGAGCCACTAACTCATTTGCTCTGGAGTTACGTGCCACCTCTTTTGGAGCTAGCACGGTCGTGGCATGAAGTTGTTTCTTGCCTTGCGTGCGAGGCCTCCGGGAGGCGACTCAAGCTGCAAGGGGGAGTCTTCCCGCTCTTGGTTAGGCCTAATGACGGCTGACAGGTCGAAGGTTTCTATATTACGGAACCTGACGTCTCGCCCGCTGATCCCTCCCGCAGGCCAGACCGCGAGCAGCAGCCGCGGGGAATCGCCGACCCACCGCTATCCGTCTTGTCAGAGGGGCTGATGCGCAGGCGCCGCCAGGATCTCGCAGAAGGATTAGGCTCTGTTAACGTGTTCATTAACAGTCCTCGGCCGGTCCCGAGCACCGACCGCATTGTCAGGGCGGTTTCCCATTTCACGGATTGTTGAGCTCGCTTCCTCGCGCGGCCGAGTCTCGCCCCTCGAGAAGAACGCCGGGTTCCCGGCACCCGCGCGCACACGGAGGCTGTGGGGAGCAATTCGGCACGCGTGCTTTCCCGGCACACCGCTGTAGAGCGAGCGACGCGCCGTGGTCTGTAGGACTTGATGCGAGGGAGAGATCGCGCCAGCGTCGCACGGACGCGGTTCGCTTGCTCACTTGAGCTCAGCAGCGTGTGTGGCCTACGGCGCTGGTCGCAATGAGAATGCCGGCCATGTAATTTCGCCCAGGGCTGCGCTTGAAGCGTCATTGCCGTTCGCTTGGCTGCGCTGCAACATTGGCAAGCTCAGAAGCTGTGGCCTGGTGCAGTTTTCTTTGGATCCGCAGTTGGAAAGACGAAAGTTTCGCGTTTCCCTGGATTTGACAGGAAAAGCCACGGCGGCAACCAAACCTTCAGCGACAACGTACCTTGAAAGGGCGTCGCCCCTTTGTTTGCGCTGTTTGTATTACTCTTGACTTGACATTTGGCGACATTTATTCTTGACACTGCATGGCAGTCGTGAACTCCCTTTTAAAAGTACAGTTTCTTCCATCCTGCCGATGGGTAAGTTGAAGCGGGGCATTCGATTGCTATATTGATGACAGCTACATGGATTCTGTACACGTATTTACGTCGGAGATCTCACCCATGACGAATTTCTGCCGCTAGAGCAGAACATATTAAAGAGACACTAAAGTAAAACAATGAATCAGTTTAGATGGATAAATTGCACTCTGAGAACTGTAATGTCGTTAATCATGGGTTTATTAATATAGAAGGAAATGAAGTTCAAAGTTTCATGTTTAAATTTCACGCCGAAATCTCCGCGCGTGACGTCACGGATTTGAAAGTGTATTTATCGTATTTTGGCGCCATTGGCCCAACGAAATTTCCTCAAACTTGGTATCTTAATTCTATGGCCCCCTCAGAGGACAATGTACTTCATTGTTACCGATTAGGAACTACGTAGGCCCTACTAGGCGCCGTCAAAATATGTGACGTCACGGCAATTGGTGCGGAAACTTCAAGGTGGCGTCGCTGCCCACATTTTCCTTTTGCGCGTTTTCTTGCTTACTAAGCGTCTTCTCGCAGCAAGCGTGGTGTTTTTGGTGTCGTGAAAGAGCAGTTTACTAATACGAGAAAAATTGTTTTGCTCTTTAGTGTCCCTTTAAGGAGTAAAGAAGCACGGAACGCTGAAAAAGTATTAGCAGTTACACACAATATTATGGTATAGCTTATTGTGTAGCCGGTATGTTCTCGCAAAGGGAAGTAGGCGTTCATAACATACAGCTCAGACCAAGTTGCTCATGATAAAGAAATTGCAAAAGCGGGGGGGGGGGGGGGAGAAGGGGAGAGGGAAAGGGGGTGCCTGCTGCCCCATTACCTGGTGGTTGGGCCGCAATCACGTGCACGCTCTCGTAGTCAGACTCGCCGCCTTGTTTACGAGTGGCTCTGGCTAACACTCTCAGGGGTTAAACGGACATAAATACCCAACAAAGTGGGACAGAGCGCCCTCCGTCGTAGCTCGATTGGTATAGCATCGGACGCGTAATTAGAAGGTTGTGGCTTCGGATCACACCGACGGAAAGGGTGCTTTTTCGTGCACTTTTATTCCACTCAGTTTAGCTCGTAACCAGCACCACTACAGTTACAAACCACAAATAAAGTCCCCCATGCTTTACTTGGCTTAACTGTCTGTACGTTTCATTGGTTATACTCTCTCGCTCTCTTACACACAAACTCCGAAAGTGTATGATGCGAGCATACTTTCTTTTTTCTATTTCCTTCGCTTTTCAACAGATGGACTGCTTTCTTAAGCATTCGCATGTGTCTGATGTTCGCACGCGGTGTGACCCTTAATTCAATTCGGAAGAGATTCTGCAACTCAGTAATGCTTGCGCGCACAAGCTGTCCCCTACTTATTGATCAAGATATTCTTTGGAGATGCACCAAGTAGAAGCGTCCTCCCGAGCCCCGTATCTTACAAAAGCGTTAAGAACATTCCTCCCACGCCATTCGCCAGCAGCGAGTAATTCTCTTGCGCTCCGTCTGCGTGTTTTCTTTCTCTTCTCATCTCCCAGCCAAGACGGCTGTACGCCGAGACGCGACGAGTTTGTCAAGATAACTCCGAACACGAACTGACGGCACTGCTGGAGTCCCGACTCGTTCGTCGAGCATTCACCGCGTTCTTTAAACGTGGCACTGCGTCGGTCTCTTTCTTTTCTTTTTTTCCCTCGGTTTCGCGTTCGCTGTCGAATTGTTTTGCGTGCTCCTTTATCTCCCGGAGAGGCCACTTGGTTTGATCACCTGCTAGATGCAATCTGGATCGCAAGCAATCACCTTAATGGAGACCTCCCCGCTCCAGCCATCCTCTTGCGAAGATGCACCCTTTTGTTTGCGCTGCTTTCGCCCAGAACTCCTCCGGAGCGCGTTAATGGTAATGGCGCTCCGTGAGAGCCGCATCCTCGGCCTGTGTTGCCAGACTGCAATTCCTATCGTCTCCGACCGACGAAGAGAAGCCCGCTGCCGACTCTTCTGCGGCGAGACGACGGCGCGAAGCGTATCTCTGCACACATACACAAAACGTGAAAAGAGAAGAGAAAGCAGTCCGACTGCTCTTAAACTGTCCTGGTTAGACTCGCAACTGATTGACTTCACTGAGCAGCCTCACTTCTCCCAAAACTCAGGTGGCATTCCGACCTGTCAGCTGCATATAACAACGTCAATTTAATAAAGCAACTACACCTAGAGAGCTAGGAGGTGAATGCGTGAGGTTACGCTGAGACACCAAACGGGCAACTGTGCCATGCATAGTTTGGCTTCGATGCACAGCGGTTGTTGGTGAGAATTGCACAACACCGTGCCCAAGGTCAAACACGCGAATGCACGCTACCAGCTGAAAGTTTAAGGAAAGTAAAACACCATCTTTTATAGACCTGACAGTGCGTGTATACCTTTATTTGTATTAAATTTCTCTCGGCCTTTTTCTTGCTCACCATTTGTATAGAATTCGGCAGTATATCCAGTACTTGCTCACCACTTTTCAGTTTCCTGAATTCAGTTGTGTGGTTTGAGCACTTCTCACCTTGTAGGAAACTAGCACTGAGAACAAGACGCACTTAAGTAAGACTTGTTGCGGGGCGAGTTGGTTTTCGTCGAAGGGGTACATGCTAGCGTAAACAACAAAACAATGACTCAAGAAAGAAATAGTAGGAAGCAGAAGGACGGTCGGTTTAGCACCCGACCTTTCTGGTCTCTACTCTTTCTGTCTTGAGTCTTTGTTTGCACTGCCATGTGTCCCCAAGGCGCACTTACGCAGCAAAAAAAGTTTGTCCGAAACTCTGTATTGAAGGGATCTATACAGTTGCTGACTTGCTCATTAGCTATACGCGCAAAGCTTCAGGAGGCTATCTTAATACGGCAAGCCACCTGAACACTTAAGTCACTGCCTTAAATCCTGACCTATACAGTGACAACATGTTTCACATGCCATAAATACTTCCTAGAGTACAACGTCAGTGTAACCTCCACGACATCAATAGAAGGATAGAGGGAGAGCTTTCAGGAATCACCTGTTCCCATTTGCAGTCATTTCATTTGAGTTGGGGTGTGTTTGGACGACCATGACAGAGTGAGGAACACAAGGAGACATACGGTAGAAGCAACAGAGGCTTTTTTTTGAAAATTCAAACTCTTCTCACACACACCATCGTAAACATGCGCACTATATTTACTATACATCAGAGTCTAAGAAACAAACTTTGTCGTCTAGCAACAAAATTTGTGGTGTACTGACACACTTGGAATACTCGCTGATCAATTTTGTCTCTATAATGTATCGCGCACGTTTATCTTCGCAGCAGCTGATTATGCAGCCCTGTGAGAAAAAGCGGGAAGCAACCACAGCTATTACAACGTGTTGACTACAGTCGTTCGTGGCCCTTATTGGAGTATCTAGTTGCGATCGATTTGCAAGCTACTTTACTTACAGCAGGAGCGGGCCGGAAGCCGGCCGCAAAGTGTATTCATCTACCAACCTGCGGCTCATGCGCCCTATCGAAGGGCGAGCAAAAAAAAAAAAAAGAGAGAGGAAGAGACGGCGTTGCGGCGCTCATTTTCTGCGCGACTATGGATGCGCACGCGAGGGCGTAATGTCATACGGTAGACGAAGGATTGCGCCGAGGAGTTCTCCTCGCAGCCATGGAGGACATTAACGTGACACCCCGAGTAAACAAAGCTGGGCCAGTGGACGGACACCCACCGCGAAGAGGGGAGCGAGTGCTACAACAACGCGGAACGATGTGTTCGGCGCCGCCGATATGCGGCCGGCCGCATTACCATATTCGTGACGAGAGCTCCGTGACAATGACGGATGGCCCACGAGCGTGAAATTTGCCCGAGTAATTCTTGGCGATAGCCGGCGCGCGAAGTGTTCGCGGCGCGGCCGGTCAGCCGGGGGATCCATGCGATGCGCAATGGTGTGTGAACGGCTGCCACGCACAGCGGCGGCACGTGTGCGCGTCGCCATTGGGCGCTGGCGGCGTCCCAGCGAACGGCATTCTTGTAACAACAACCCTTGAGTGGTCTGCGCGAGGCAGCAGCGGACACGGAGAGCAGGAAAATGATCGCTCATCGCAGAGAATCGGCGCAGCACGCGAGAACGTCGTTGCCGCCGACGTCGCTCCGGGGGCCCCGGCGCCGAGCCGCGGCGACGAGCCATCGCCGGCGCAGGAGAATAATGATGATCAAGTGGTGCACGGCTCCTCCAGTGCGCGCGCTGCAGTTTAGCGTGATGCGGTCGTGACGGCGATACGTGTGTGCTTGGGCATGACGGTGGCAATCGGGCACACGACGACCGTCTTCCGCATACAGACGGTGCATAACGAATGGGCCTGTCTCGATCGGTTATATGCCGGCTGTGTGGGGTATACGTTGCGTGCGGCAGGCATCGGCCGATCACTCGAGTCGACAATTACGCCTTTTCAGCCCAAGAAAATGCTCTCTCGTGGCAACTATGCGCGACTACCCATTTCCAATTACCGGAGGCAGTCGTTCCTTAGCCCCCGACGTAAACACACACGTGTTGTACTACACTTGTCGATACTGTTGCTCTGGGCAACACCGCCTGTGCGATGAAAGACGGATGCGGCACAGACAAGTCACGCGGTTGCGAGCTTCCCTAGTGAGTGCTGACAACTGCAGCAGGTGCCCCAGGCATCAAGATTATACTTGCCTCGTTATACAGCCGGATCATTATTCCTTCGGCTCCTCGCAGCGCGCTTCGGGAAGTGCGGTCACGGAAGTAGCGACATGATTTCGTGGAAGGGGCGGGCAGGTTTAGTGCTACCTTCCCTTCACAAAATGCTCGACATTTACATCTAACCTTTTTTTACTTTTTGCTTATATTTATTTATTGTGCTTGCAAGACATAAATGCTTACTAAAACTTGCGGTGCGACATCTTAAGAATACTATTCAGTGCTTCACTTTTCTGCTGTGTAAAAGAGTTGTCATTGCGTACGGCGCGAGAAGCATTAGTGACCTCGGTAAGAGGAACTTAAACAAGGCAGATTCTTCTGATTCGCAGAAATAGAGTTGGCAAGAGCATGGTAGCAAAGCCTGTCCAACTAAAATAAATGCGCCTTTGAAAATATATATAGACTACAGCTGAACACTGCAATCCTTACCTTATTAGCGTATACGACGCTATCCAGTCAACGCTGACAGTAATTATTTTTGTTTCGAAACAGAAGAGAAAGCGTTTAGTCTTCCTCGCGTAATTTTACGCTCGCCTCGTTCCACATTTTACTTATTTATTGAATCAGTTAATAAATCTAACTACATAGTTTTCCCGAAGCACCAGATCCCTGTACAAGTTAAAAAAAATATGTCAGAAACAGGTCACATGATCGTTATGAAGTGGTAGCAGGCATAGGCGTGCGCCCCCCTAATTATCTAGAGAGGGGTGCCAATTGTGCCCAATGCCTTTACTCATTCAGACCTTTTACGTCATTTTGAATGCGCAGGGTTATGGCTACGCATGTTTTTTGACGATAATTGCAACCAAGGACCCGTGATGTTGCTTTTAAAAAATTTTGTCCTCCCCACCTTTACGCCAGAAAGCCGGGGACCAATGGCAGTCCTTTGTAAGACCCACGTCACCGCTTCATCTTCATTTCTGCAACCATTGCGGAGCTCGTTTTCTTTCAAACTCTAACAAGGGGGGGGGGGGGCGCTGCTGTGAATCTTGGCCTCCCCTTATAGAGAACCCTGCGTACACCTATGGCAGCAGATGTCGTGTATTACAACAATTTGCGCAATTTAACGTTCTAGCATCCCAGAATAGCGGTTTTTCTTTCAGGCTTTAAAACAGTGCACAGCGTGATTTTTACGTTAGAAAAAAAAAAAAAAACAGAAAACTCTCACAATATGTAAAAATATTGCTTCTGCTGAAATTACCTTCAATGCGTGGACAAAGCAGCGTTAACTTTGAAGGCTTCAAGCGGTAAGTTGCTTTAAGGAGTACTCACACGATTTTGAGACCTCGTAGAAGAGATGTTTTTCGTTTCCTTGACGTGCAGTGTTAACGCTCTCCAAACACCGCAGTCAGACAACACGTATAAGATATTTTACTTTGATTTTAAAGTTTTCATCGCTGAGCATCATCAAGCCAGCCCTACTACAATGAACATTACCGCGACGAGTCAACACAGTTCCACTGAGTTTGCGAACTCTGCATCCTGCATGCAGCCTAAATCACAGAAATCACTGCCGGGGTCACTGGACCCTTATGAAAATGTGAGATGAGTTCAAAAAGAAAGTCTAATGACTTTTGACATTTCAGTCATTTGACGCTCTAATGTGGCCCTTCAGAATTTTGTAATGTATTTGAAATGCCATTCAAAAACATATTGGCCGATCATTCTGATGCGTATTAACATGTGATAGTCTGATGCGGATTAACATGTGATAGTCTGATGCGTATTAACATGTGATAGTCTAGTGAGCATGAAACGACCGTTGACATCAACACTCATTTGATTCTCTAATGTATTTCTTCAGAATTGTTTTAATGTACTCATAATGTCATTCAAAAACATATTGGCCACCGTCATTCTAATGTGTCCTTATGAGTGACTTTCTTGTGAGTATGAAACATCCTGTTTGCAATGACCCTCGGCCAAGCTTGTGCTTCGTGGCCAATAACATTCATAACATTCCTGAAACAGAACTATTACAGTGCATGATAAGATTGATGATATGTCCGGATGATAGTACGGAATCACATATTAGTTGTGCCTCACAATGTGTTTGCTGGTTGATACACATGCAGCCAAGCATCATACGAAAGTGCATGTGTGCACCTTCTACAACACTTGTGCTGTACAAAGACATTTCTCAACAAAAGAAAATGGATAAAAACATTTATTGACTGGGAAACATGCAGAGGTTAAATGAAAGAAAAATATGGTGTACACCTGTCATATCTTCGTTTCATTTAATCTGTCTACTTAACATTGATGACAGATTGCTTTTGATGCGCAGGGTCCTTGTAGGGAATCCATGTATGGTGTATCCATGCATGTGTATCCTGCACGAAAGATCGCAGTAAATATATAAGAGTTGCAAAGAAAACTTTATCCAACACACCGTGCACCTTAGAACACTTAGATGTACTGCCAAGGCCCCGTGCAGATAGTTGACAAAAAAAACTTTTGTGAAGTTAGAGTTAGTCAAAACTGCATCTTATATCGCATTTCCAATCGAAACTTTCAGCAAATCCTGTTAGAAAACAGGAAAACAACACAGAAGGTCAAGTCCAGCATCAAGCATACATTAAAGGGGCCCTGCAACACCTTTCTTAGTTATATTGGAATAGTCTCATTATTGACGTATGACTCTTCACGAGTCATATGCCGCAAAAATTTTTCGAATCCGTCAAGTCTAAGTGGTGTTACCAAATTATAGAGATCACGGTCCGCAGCTTTCTCCCTCACCTCAACGCCGCGAGCGCGCGGAGAGCTAGGCAGCGAGTTGAGGGAGGGAGCGCAGACGAGCGAGGCTCCGCCCAAGAGCGCCGGCGGAAATTTTTTCTTCATTTTTTTCTCTCTGATGTCTGGGCGCAACCACGTGGTCTGTGCCGCCACTTCCGGTCGGCTTGCGTCGTTCTCGTCGAGCGGAGCCGATCGCAATGTGTATCGCGCGTGCTTGAAAACTGCGCGTCGGTTTGGTAATGTTGGGTGTGCACCTCGAACGCCGTAGTGTTTTCATCGCTTTGCCAACCATGGAAGCAAACCTGCGCGCTCGTTTGGAACGAATGACAGCTGAGATCGGTTTCGGCCCATACTCCGATACACCGCCTCGTAAGACGGCACTGGCAGACGACCCCGAAGCGCCGCCATTACCGGACGCCAGCATTGTTATCGGAGACATGCTGCACGGCTGCCTCGGTCGGTCGTGAGAACGTGCCGACGATGCAGTTCCCAGCTGATGAGGCAACACTCGAACGGCTGCCACTCTCAACGGCAACCGGCGATGGTCAAAAGCACAGAAATATTCACGTTTTCGGCACTGCGCATGGCGAAGAAAACGGAACCACGCAACTACGAGCAGACGAGCTGTCGGTGAGACCGGAAGTGCTAATATTAATGTTTGTTCGGTTTTTTTAACGCGATAACAGAATATAAACATACATATTATCTACTTATTGAACTCAAAATTAACAACGAAAGGAATAATGAGGGTGTTATCGTGATTATAACATCAGCCAATGGTGGCACTGCCGACAATCGCGTCATATTTTGCGGACTAATACATCATTTGTCGAGAGAAGAGGGAGCGATTTTCAGCTGACTTTGAGAATTTATTGTAAATTCCAGGCCGTGCGCATCGCTATAATATTTGGCTCGCGTGTTCTCGGGAGCCTCGACTACCGATCGGCAGCGCTTTTTGAGCATGCTCGAAAAGTGTTGCAGGGCCCCTTTAATGGAGTTACGTCTGAGTCTTGTTTCTTTGATCTTAGAATTCCCTCAAAAAAGGTGCAATAGGTTCATGAGCAGGCGCAACATGTCCAAGCTTTTTGTAAAGATTGAAACAAATGCCTACCATAAAATATAAACTCGACCAGGCTCACAGGTAGAACGCTCCCATCTTCTTCTGCAAGCTGTCGTCTGCTTCAGTTCCACGAACAGGTGAGATCACCGGGTACATATGTAAAGGATACCAGAAAACATTCATGAGTTGGCGCACCACACAGACCTTACAGCTCACACACAATATATACAATGTATTCAGGCAAGTCTATGTTTATATACCAGCAAGGGCCTTGAATGATGGACTCAGATTGCGCTATAAGAACAGGTATAACCTGAGCAACGGCTCATGGCAGACAACTGTAATGGTGCCATTGCAAGCCGAACTTTCAGAAACTTATGTACTTAGTAAACACTATGTGGTTGGAGAACGCAGATTACCATATAGGTAATTTAAATGACGAAAATTACATCAGCTTTGCTACACAATATAAAATGCATAAATTGATAAAATAAGAGTATGTGTGGCCCATGTGCACACTCCATAATGCCGAGCTTTACATATTGTATTATATGATGAATTTGAGCCGTTTAGGAAAGTAATTCTAGTCGTGTTAAAGCCAATCAATGCCTGGAATATCAGTTTGAATTTGTAGTGCTGCAAGCATAAAAAACAACCGTTAACCACTTTAGTCAGCCTTCTGTAAACTTCTGCACACATAGTTACATATGAGAATTTAGATTTGTTTCCCCTAATATTTACTTCATAAAATTAAAGTAGCACTCTCACAATGAATGCTACATCTTAGTCGCACAACCTGCAAATAAGAGCGCTTTTTCAGTTTCATGCTGCCTTAAGAAAAGCTCACAAAAGAAACATGAACTTTTAGATAAGCACATAATTGAGGTGTGCTTTTGCCACCCCAGCACAGTGGATAAAAAGCTCTTGGAACAGTGCTGCTTAACCATTACAACAACTTCTGTTAATATAAACCAGTATGCTTCAGGAAACAATATAACGACGGGAAAAATATTTCACATCATTTTTCTCAAACACAAATATTGCAACAAAAGGACCTTGCCAAACGCAACTAACTGGCATATTTGTCTAGAATTGATAATTATAAACATGTTGTGCTACTTCAAATTAGTGTACACATGGTGTTAGTACCAGAATATAACGTAATTCACTGACTTGTATTATCTTCAAGTGGGTTCACCCAACGCAAGTTCGTTTCTCGTAGCAACGACCTTGCACAGTCAGATTAAAATCCTAACCATAGTGCAACTAACTTCTAACAAAAACAAGCGCGGTGCAGTAGTCGTGGAGAAAGCCACAAACACACGCCACTGCAGAGCACCGCAGCGTGTTTTTATATCTTCCTCCCCGCGTACTACATGCCAATTATTACTGAGTTTCCTGAGGAGTTACTTCATTTGTACCTGCATCATGAGAAGGCTAGGCGATGAACGTTATGTTTAAAGCAGTTCTATTTCCGAAGTGAAAAGCCATCGTACAAGTAGCTTCAGGCGATGATCTCGTGCAGTATACAGCTGTAGTCGATTTCAATAACTTTCGACGACGCTAAGAAGTTTATTTACAGAATAACAACTACAAAAAATCTTGCAAATTATTCTTCCTTCGGTTTGCGATCGCTTCTGAGCGGCTGAATCCAAGAACGGGCCACTTTCTCCTCTCGGTCGCGGCCCCGTCAAGTCTAGGGGAAAGGGGCATGCTCTCAAGTACTGCAGTCCTCCCCCCCCCCCCCTCCGGTCCCTTACGCCCAAAAGGAAAACGCGAGTGCGGCCCTCCCTGCGACACATACATCGCGCAGACGTCCCCAAGGTCACCCAGCCCCCGGGTAGAGAAGCGGCAGCGGCGCTTTTGTGTGCCCCCTCCACCCTCCCACGCCAGCAAGCGGGAAGCGGGTGGGCCGAGCGACAGGCATTCTTGGAATAATGGAACAACAGCCAAGGAAGAAGAGCGCCATGACAAGAAACGCTTGCGTTACAGAAGCGAGCGGAGTATCGCGCAAAGCAACGCGCCTTCATCCACCCGTTGCAGTTGTAGGTAGTGAACGCACATGGTGAATGCTTCATACAACCGTATAAAGTGCACAGAAAGCATTGAGCATAGCGTAAAACATACCTGTCTATCATCCTTCCTCTGGCCATCATCCCCGCAGAGTGAACACACTGCCCAGACGATCACACTCGGTTCCTGCGTAAAAGACGTCATGTAATGAAGTAACCTAGCTGTGTAATTCAGAAATATTCTAGAACTTACCAAAATCAGGCATCCACTGTGCACTCTTCAGCTTTACAGTCCACAATGTACCGTACACTCCACTCGGCGACAGTCTTGTCAAAAGGCTGCTGTACGTCCGCACTCGCCGTCAGTCACGAGACTAGGACATAGATCGTCTTGGAAGGTACACTTGATATTGAATCACGTAACCAACGTGCATAATCGATAAACGTGGTAACGAAGCATTGTAGAACACATCATGGCACACACACACAAACCGCGCGCACCCGTCAAACAACTAAAGCGCCCCCAAGGACAAGGGAAGGCTACGGGGGCGGAGCTACTGCACATGTACTGCTCCGCGAAATAGTCCGGTTCGGCGCGCGTTTCGAATTTAGTTTTGATTTGTGAACCTTCCGTACCTCCTGTGACGGCCATTTCATTATTCGAGCGGCCACCGCAGGCTTATACAGCCATTTGCTAGTGAAATTCGTCAGAAGCTCCCTCGGCGAGTCGTCGGGAAAGCTGGAGGGTGACGAGCGCTCACTTGAAGACGAAGGCGCTATTTTGACTGTGAGGTGCACGTAGAAGGTGGGACGTTTTCACAAGTGCAAAAACGCGAAATGACGCTGCATAAATCAAAACAAGTATAAATATCTCCTTGGTGCGCGCTGACCCTCTCTTCAAACAGCGCTCCGTAGAAAATAAAGCAATGTTGTTGTTTTTATTTTCACGCAGAAAACACAACGCAATTGTGGGACTATAATCTTCAACGGTAGCACACGCGTAGTTCGGCTCTCTAGCCTTCCCTTCATTGCCAAGTGTTGCAACTGCTTGCTTACACTAAGATAACACCATAAGTGGCAGTAGTGTCGTTTCACTGTACATAAAAAAAGTGTACTTATGGCTATTTTGACACCCATGTGTGCATGTTGGGAATGTGTTATGGCTGTTCGATTTTGTTATACAACTCTACATTTTGTTTGGGGAAATGAAAGAAGTTAGAAATGGGCAGTTTTCAAACTCGCATCCCAGACGACGGTCATCTCTGAGTCCTTACTCAAAAGAAATGCTTTTTTTGTTTCAAGTTACTGCCCTCTCCCGTGGATAGAAAGAGGTAGGGATTATGACGGGAGGAGGAAATGGGTAGGGTGTGATAGTACATTCTAGGGACCGTAGTGATAGGCGACACCCAACGTTGCACACAGAGGAGGTGAATGGGACAAGGAAGGAGTGAAGGGAGAGAGGAGTTGACGCCGTGGAGAACAGAAGAGAGTCGCGTGGAGACGACATTACGAGGGGGGCGGGGCGGGAGAAGGATGTACGCGACGTTGGGCCAAATCGAACTTTGCTTGTCGGCTGCTTCTGACCAGCGTTGCAACAGCGAGGAGAGATAGAGACAGTAGTTTGAGGTTGGGAAAAACGCTTGTCCGCGTATCTTTGCAACCAACAACATTCTGTTTTGGACATATATGTAAGTGCACCATGCATAAGAACAGTCCCTAATTTTTATCACAACAATAACGAACTTTTTTTTCTGTACGTCACCCATTGTCCACAGTTCCAATTCTTCTCCGCCTCCCAAAATCCTTCGCGACGCCGTGCGGGTAATCCCCACTCTCCTCCGTTAATTTCTACTGGACAAATGGGCAACACGGGCCCCTGAGCGAGTGTTCGCAGTGTCACTTGATCATATCTGTTCATATTTGCATATGTGATCGACTCATGCCTTTTAAAAATAAGGAAATGCTTACTTCTATATATACGGCAGGTAATATAATGAACCTTGCTGCGGTCGTCCGCAATTCTTCGATCGCCGGTGCATGGGCGATATATGTAAAATATTTACGCATTCTACTGAAACACGGTATTTGTGTACATTGCAACACAAATTGTTTATTGCGTGTAGTCTCTGAAAGACGAACTTGTCTATTGTGATAAACTGATTTTACGGTGGCGATTAAGGCTATTTAACTTCTTTGTTGTGATGCGCGTTTTGACATTAGGAACGGCAACTGAAAGTCTGAACACTTCAGTCACCAGAAATTAAAGTGCACATGGTCATTTGACTCTGTGATGTACACTTAATGTTAAACGACATTAGGCTTTGCATGTCTAATGTTTGTCTAGTGACTCATTAGGAGCGCACTTAGTCGACATTAGACACTCAAGACTCATTTTCATAAGGGGACGCCAATTAGCTCATCGCTGTTTACGTGCACCACGAGCAGATGACGGATCTGCCGCCAGTACGTCGCGAGTTATTGTCTTCCCGTGACGTCACACTGCCATGACACGTCACTGAGAAGCCGCTCCCTCGATATTGAAACCGAAAGTTTTTTTTTAAAGTAGTGCTATTAAATGTATATTCGATGCATTCCCAGACACCACAATACTCTTTTTAGGGTTCTCGACACGAGGGCTTTTATTTGGAGCGACAATCCAAAAATATTTGAAATTCGTGTCAGTACTCCTTTAAGACTGACAGAATTGACTTGTTGGTGGGCAATCTTCAAACTGTTTTAACGCTGTGCGTTCGCCCCTGTATGCCTCGTATATGTTTGTGTCGCATAGCGTGGTAGCTTTGTATTTATGGCGTTGTCTGCAGAGCCTGAGGTCGCGGTTTCTATGCCGGCCACGGCTGCCACTTCTCGATGGCGCTGAAAGGCAAAAAACGCTCCAGTAGAGAAATTTAGGGGCATGTTACTGAGCCTCCCACTTCACCGCGTACTTCATAGTCAGAGTTTGGTTCTGGCAAGCATAACTGCAGCATTTAATTGTATGTAATTGTCTTTGTGCATACGCTTCAAAATATCGAGTCTCTTTCATTTACGCAGAGGTGCAGATAATTCCGTTATCGTCAATATTACTCGTGCGTAATACACCGCTATCCCTGCGTTACGTTTTCATAAGAGGATGGTAGGACTCGAGTCTAGGTTAGTCACGGTGTAGCGGACATTCCTGAATGCATGCTATTAAACGGTCAACGTCGTTAGCCACAAATCATGTGCATATGAGACCAAACATAGTCATATAACTACAAATAATTACATTATCATAATAACAGTTAGCATTAATCTTATCGATGGTATACAAGTGGGCGACGTTAATGAAGTATCGAAAAAAAAATTAGCGCAGCTTGCGCTAAGTCGCGCACGGCTGGGTGACAGCAGAGCTCGTGGGCACCTATAGCTGATCCTGGCTTGGCTAGGCTTTTACCCTCTCACCTGTCTCTTTCCCACTATACAATACTAAACATAGGTATACTTGCTCTCTTATTTTTATCTTTTTTTTAGCCTATGTCTTTCTATCTCTTCCTCTCTATTTGTTTCTCAATCTTTCTATCTTTTTCTGTCTTTCTTCCTTTTCTTTCTCATTTTTTCTCTTTCGCTTTCTTTCTATGTCTTTCTCGCTCTATCTCTCTATTAGTTCTCTCGCCTTCTATCTTTTTCGCTCTTTCTTCCCTTTCGTTCTATCTTGCTTTCTGCTTATTTCTCCCTCTGTACTCGTTCTCCCCTCTTCCTTTACCTCCTCCTCACCCCGAGACCCCTTTCCCACCCACTTTCTATACTATACTGTACAAGGCTATGCTATGCTCTGCTAGCGTGCCTGGATAGCCGAGCGGTTACGACGCTCGCCTACGGATCGTGGGGCCGCGGGTTCGAATCTCGCCTCGCCAAAAAAAGTTTTTTTCGCCAAGAATTCCTCTCTTTCTGCAGCTTTCTTTCTCTCTCTCTGTACTCGTTCTCTAGCCCATCAGGGTTGTTACAGGCCACGCCTGGGAAATCGGCGCACGTGTTCTGGGAGCGAAGCAGAAGAGGAAGGCGATGAAGGAGAGGACGAAGAGAGCGTGTACCGGTTCATGATGATGATAATTTTTTTTATCTACGACACACGGCCAGCCTCGACTTTAACAGCTCTGCTGTAAGAGGTTGATTTTACCTGAAGTCCAATAGGGAGTCTGTAATTTATTTTGTGCTTTTTTTGAACGCTGCGCGCATCAAAAATATATGCTATCAACTGTCTGGGTAGCACCGACGTCTTGTCTCACCATCAGCGTTGCAACGACAGAAATTTAACATCTTATGTGTATAGTAGCTTCTTTCTGTGTGCTACAGCATATCACGGTGTGGTTTCATCTGCATCACTGGCTAAAAGAGCCTAATTCACTTATGACAATTTGCCCGTTATATCTATCTCACTGTTCGTATTTCCTTTCCTTGCGCATAGAATAGGTCGAGACAATATTCCTTGTTTGTTCGGGTTGTTTAGTGTTTTACGGCTACCTTCGGTATGGCCACGACAGTATGCTGATCATACGGTTGCATTCTCCTTTATTCATAAGCACCGTTGCTCTTTATTTAAAGGAAGCTCACCACAACTTCCACCTATTAAGCAAGAAGCATGCCCACTAACCTACGAACGTCCAATGTTCTATGCAATAAAAGTTCATGTGAACTCTCGAAACCCGAATATCTGTGAAACGCAATGGCTTTAGCTGTGAGATCTATACCCCTGCAATATCGGCGACTTAATGTGTTTCGTTTTTCATGCGCTGTAGGACACACGAGATGGTGAGACTCGAGGAAAGAAATAAGACAAATAGGAAAAGCACAGCTGAGCCCCGAACACGCTGACAGCGCGGACAGAAAAAAAAAAAAAAAAACAGGAAGAATCGGCTGCAGCGGAGGACCGGGAGGAGCACGCAGGAGAAAGACAAAGGAGGTTAAGAGCGCGGGCCGGAGGAGGGTTCGTGCGCCAAATCCTGGCATCGGTGCTCGGGGAACGTGTCGACAGGAACGGATCACCGGGTGAACGGAACGGGCGCCCGGCACCCCCACCCCCACACGTTCGCACACACAACCCCAGCGCCGAACCGAGTCGTCCGAGCGACGCGCGCGACACCTATCATAGCCTCGCACCCGGACGTCCCTAGGGAGAGAGCCCTGGAATTGAGGGGCATTTCTCTCGCTGTCGCGGCTGGCTATTCTTTCTCCCACACGACGGGAGGACCAACTGGGCCGCGGGGATGGCACCGTCGTCCGATGCCTCGCGTGTGCCCTGCGTCCGGCGAGCGCGAGCCTCGGCCCGGGAGCTTCACAATTCGTCCTGCCACTCCCAAGACGACCCGAGGCCCAGCCGCGGTCTCCGTCAGAGGGGGAGATTGCATTTAGAGAGGCGACCAACCGTCGGTCTCCGTACGCTCCCTTGGGACTGCGAGCTACAGTTATATATACGCTCCTCGCCTGCAGCCGTGAGCGTACTCGGGGCAGGCGCGCAACGTTTTTGTCTCTCCGCGAGCACTTCCTTGTTTTTCCTTTTTTTCTTCTTACGTTATCACTCTCTTTCACCGACTCGCTGCGTGGCGATAGACGTCCTGTTCCCCCTGAAAGAGTTGGAAGAGCAGTTCCCAAGAGATGGACTGTGCAGGAGAGGGCCTGTCTGAAATGAAATGAGAGGTTATTAAGGGATTTCTACACCGCTTTTCCGCGACCAAAGCATAAAAGGAGTGGCATAGATGTATAAAGATGTATATAGTTTCTTTTAAGCGCGCTGACACGTTGTTGGACAAGCTGTAGCGTATTGCTGACAAAGCGTGGCCAACATCGGGCCGGCTCGGTTGCCCCGCGAGAAAAAAAGCAACAAAGCATGGACCGAAAGACGTCTGCAGGGAGCGCAGAAGAGCGATAGGCTAAAGGGAGAATGCGGCGAAAGTGTATGGCGTCCGCACGAAGAGAAATATAAGCGAGACAAAAACGGCCGCTCGGTGATATCGTCCTCTCGCTTCAGAAGTGCCGTCAGGATCAGTTTAATAGGTCATCTTCACACTTGGAGCAAACATGGAGCAGCAGGCGCTCTGTGTTGCATGCCATGGATGAAGAAAAAGACCGGTGTTAGGGCATGTCGTAATATAACACGCTTATCACTTGAAAAAAACAACAAAAAAAAAACACGTATTAAGATATTCTGATATACGTCGATGTATGTAGGGAGACAAGCTCTGTATAAACATTCTTTGCAACCTTTTGGTCTAGCAGCCTCTGATTCGTTCATTTACGTTTACAGGTGGCCCTTATCGACCTCTGGCAACTTATCGCTCTTAATGTGAAAGAAACTCACCTTTTCAACTAAAAGAATATCTAAAATTCGACAGTAACACAGAGGCTTTGATTCCGTTGAACGATACATATTCACTTATATATAGTTTCGTCGTTTTAGCGTGCATTGAAGCGCTAAATATTCTTTAAAAAACACCATTGGATTTTATTTCTTCTGGATATTGAGTGTGCTTGAGTTGTGAATACGCCTCCTCATAAGTACAAACATATATACATAGTACCGTGAAACACGCTGAATTATGCTGTCTTTGCACGTGGCGACTTACAATGTCTCGGTTTCTTGCGCCCGCATTACAAAAAAAAAAATACAAAGCTCTGTTAGCTCGGCTATCGGCGCATTCTTGAGCACCGCACCCTAAAAGCCACAATAGCGCATGTATTACTTGTCATGAACCCCTTCCGTCGCGAATTATGGCCGAATGTCGAACGTGCTTGACTTACACAACTTCATTCCAAGGCACTCCACATTTCACTGCATGACAAGGTGGTAGTATTTTGTTCATTTGCACATTATTTGGCGATTAACCGTAATTAGAGTGTCATTGGACATCTACTCATTCTGAGGTCAGTCATCTTATGTTTTTGCATCAAAAGAATCAAATCCCAGGCTCGAAGTACATGCGCAATTTGTGATAGGTTCTATTAATTTCGAGCAAATGGAAATTGTACTTTTGACGTTGCTACAAAAACGCGGCACATTGCACAACTCGTCGAACGTGCATCGTGGCTTCAGTAAAGCGATCGTCGGCAGCAACATGCAGCACACCGAAGTTAAATAAGGCGAACTGAATGCACAAGAGCTTCCATTTCACCCAAGATCAATGCCTTTGGCTTTCTTCTAACTAGATTTTTTTGTAACTAGATGGCGGCACTGAAATAAACAACAACAAACAAGCAAGTTTTGTCAACAAATGTGGACACCGCGCCTTAAGGGGTCTAATTTTGTTGCGTTAGCTACACTTGCCTAGCCGGAGCCGATTTCGCGTGGAGGGTCATGAGCCGTGCTGCGCATGCGCGAGGATCAGTGATGTCACACAGCTGGGTCACCGGAGCTGGCATCTCACGCGCTCTCCGACACCGACGAGTGCGGGTCGCCGCTGCTGGTCTGCGCGTTCGCGAGGAGTGGCGTCGTAGGCGCGGCAGACACGCTGCCGCCGGCGCGCGCGCAGACTCCACCACCGCCGCGCGCGGCTCGCCGCTGCTGGTCTGCGCCGAATTCGAGAGGAGTGACGTCGTAGCCATAGACACAGTGGCGCCGGCGCGCGCGCAGCTATTCGCCTTCGCTGAGCAGTCGCCGTCTGACACTGCGCTGAAGCCGCTTGATAGCGCCTCTGACTGGCGTTTGCAGGTGGGTAACGCCATGGAGAAGCAGAGCGCAAATGCTGCTCGACGGCGCAGAAGAGCCGAGAAGCTTATCTCATCGGATCCCGAAGTAGTTGCCTGGCAATCAGCGGTTCAGCGTACGAAGAATGAACAGAAGAAGGCTAATAATTCTAGACAATCTGGAAAGCTAAGAATAATCAGCTGAACCTTTGCTAACGCTACGTATATCCTGGCATAGCCGAGCTAAGCCACTGCAAATTTTTTGAAACAACAGAAGTCACGCCTTTCCTAAGTGATCATCGCAACGTCCACATTTACTTCTTTTCTGGTCGTCGTGGTTTTTGTTTGGAACATTGTTGGCAATATTGGCATGGTAATATTAATAAAAAACTACGTATCTAGAAAGAAAGCATACGTACCCACATGGCAAGGCCATCAGGACACACAAAGTACACAGTGGCAAAGCTCGTTTAGCGCGCGTATACTGGCTTCACACAACGGATCCTGTCTTGCATTTACGTTAATATTTGGCACCCTCTCAGAGAAATCCATTGAATATTTACATCTATAGGGCCATAATCAACTCGTCTAACAAAAAGCCTTAATGTCTCTTTTACTGTCAGACTAGCCGATATCCTTGGAAAGATAACGCGCCCAAGAGCTCTTACGACTCTGGGCTATACCTTTTTTGTTTTTTTTTTTTAGTTTACTTGTCCATTCGACAGCCACGATGCCACGATACTTTTACGCATCTCTTCTCCCGTATAACCATGTCCTGGCGAAAAACAAGACAGCTTATTTCTAATCTCTGCTGCGGTCCACTATGTTAAAGCTTGAAATACTAAACCCTGCGGTCATTACGGCGGCAAGAAAAGAAAAGAGAAGACGAAGAAACTGTAGAGGATCAAAATAGATTGTTTACCGTTGTTTTGCTTCGAGCGTTCCCGAAATGACCATGATGGAGCATAAAACGCGTTTACGATAATTGAAGCCTGCAGCTGGTGGAGCCGCCGCGTCCAGCGCAATACAGCTCAGCGAACGACCCATAAATAGGATCATAAGCCATATGCCGAAAGGTCCTCCAGTGGGTCATATTCTTCGGGCTATCTTGCGGAAGCGTTGGCGTTGATAGACTATACGCTAAGGGCTGAACGTCCCATGCAAAGTAGAACACAGACAAGAGTCCTTTGCCATCAATAACTGTATAGACTGTCTGCCTGTTTCGAAGGAAGGCGCCAATATTCTGTTCGTCGGGCAGCACAAACCACTCTAAACAAGACTAACCCAGGATGCATCCTAATGTCGTATAAGCTAGCTGGGTGTCAAAATGACGAGCATGAAAAAGACTGCTTTGTTTTCATCTGCAGCATTACTTTAATTATCTTAAAATTGACTTATAAGAAAGACTAAGTTTAATTGCAAACTAAGTGCCGTTCAGTAATAACTGAAGTGTTCATAGTACATGACACAGGCACGTAGGCAAGGGCCCCCCCCCCCCCCCCGAAATTCGTCCGGCCTTCTATATTCCCGGGCAACTTTTGTTTTATTTTTGCCATGGAAATACTTTCTTTCGAACAATTAGGCCTTGGCGCCCCCCCCCCCCCCAAAAAAAAAAAAATCCTGGCTACGTGCCTGATATGACATGCGTGATGCTGATGTGCATGCTAGCCAGTGACCAATGGAGCAAGTTGCAAACAAATTTATGCAGTTTCAGTTTTTATTTAAAAGTTTTTGCTATGTAATTTTCACATTGAAATGTACCAGACTGCTCTGCGACATATGCTGGGCATGCGCTTCTTGCTGCACAAAACTTTATGCCAAATCATTGTCGTGCACGTATTCAGACTCCATGCTGTAACAAAAAAGAAGCTATCATCGATCTGATGAAAATATATTAGCTGCACCAACGAGTGAAAGTGACATACGCACGTACTTAAAAGTGCCTACCCACAGATGGATCTCCTCTCACGCCCAGCCTTCTCCCAGCCACCCAGGACAAAAAAAAAAAAGGAAAGCATATGTTGCTAATAGACCTTAACTTTTTACTCCGTGTTCAGTTTCCCTCAAATCTAATCCCGTCAAGGCAGTTCTCGCAATAGTTAAACTATACGAGCACATATGAAGCTTTGTGTTCGTAAATAAAGCTGCTGGTTTTTAGCATTGGCAATGTGCAAACGTCTAGTATAAAGTTTGCCTGAGCACGCTTTTGAAAGGGAGTATACAACAGCTGTTTGAAGTTTTCTTCGGAACCACAAGAGTCGTTCTTGGGCCTATCGGTAATCCAGATACGGTAAAAATAAGCGTGCGCACATGCTCCAGCCAGCCTATAGGCGATATAACAATGTTGCATGTACAGTGCCACCGCCACATACGTGTTAGCTCATTTATTGACCATTTCCTTTTTTTTTTCGCTGCCCCCTTCTCTCTCTTTGTCTCTCCAATCTTTCCACTCCCCTTCCCTTTTCCCCGGCGTAGGGTAGACAACCGGACTGCTGTCTGGTTAACCTCCCTGCCTTCTCCCTTTTGTGTTCCTTTCTTCCTTGCATAGCCGCAGAAGAAGAGGGTGGCTGGCCCTAGCAGCTGTAACAATGCGTCCAGGATATGTTAGCGGAATGCAGAGGTAGGGGGACTTGAGAAAGATAGCCTTGTAATACGAGCACGAAAACGACGTTCTCTTCTCGCGTTCGTCCCTGCCAGTGCCTTCGTGAGCCTACCAGGCAGCCCTGTCAAGAACATCTCGCTGCAGACTTCACCAAACTGGCTGGGCTCTAGAACACTTTCCTAAGTGAAAATTGCATCGTGGCCTCAAAGTTAGCTGGCGCCGTGAGCTAGTGGCGAAGTTCAGAAAATGCAGCTGTAGCTCCAGTTTATGAAGGGCATCGGTATCAGCGACCGTTTGTATGTGGTTCTCCCGCGCATCCTCCCGCGCGAACATGGTGCACACTGTGTCTCTCGTACTTTTCCCTTTCTGCCATACCTCTAGGGTACGGTAGCAAACCGGAGACTTGTCTGGTTTACCTCTCACTAGATTCCTCTCCTTGCTTGCTATATCTCTTTCCTTTTTCTCTGTGGGGTTAAATGCCATTTTTCATCGAAGATATCGTTTTTCTTAAAACATCAAAATACCACTAAAAAAAAGAGTGATGAAAAAAATTGAGCAACGTACTTGTATAGAACAGACGATAGGCCGTGTGTTTCACGTAACTATAACCAATGTTTAAGGAAAGGAATGGACATTAGGCGTTTGCGGAGGCTGTTTGAAGTCGCCCATATAGTTGCCCGGAGCATCCTTCAACGTGTGATCAGTTACTTATCTGCAGTGACCAAATTTAAAAGTATTGAATATTTGTTTTAAGGCATCAATTTGTTTTAGGGCTTATTTGTTTGGATATTTGTTTTAGGGCTTGTAAAGTTGTAAGACCGGGCATGACAATCTGAAACACTCGTTTGAGTTTACCCTTCAAGAACTATTATAAAAAACCCAATAAACCAATATTTGAAGAAAATATTGTGACACCGCTGTGCGCGTGCGCATCAGACTTGCAGCGCTCTCGACCGTGTTTCCAAAGAACAACAAATCTTAGGTTTAACGTCCCACAACCACAATATGATTATGAGGGATGCCGTAGTGGAGGGCTCCGGAAATTTCGACCACCTGGGGTTCTTTAACGTGCACCAAATCTAAGTACACGGGCGTCAAACACTTTCGCCTCCATCGTAAATGCAGCCGCCGCGGCCGGGATTCGATCCCGCGACCTTCGGGTCAGCAGTCGAGCACCATAACCACTAGACCACCGTGGCGGGGCTGTTTCTAAAGAACAAAGGCCGTATATGGCTGTCCTAAAGAGAAGCGATCGGTTCGGCGTCGAGGCAGCACATCAGCACCCATATAGCCGTGAAGATGAAAATACGCCACGGCCTAAAATGATAAGCGATAGTCTGGCGCTGAAAGCGGGTCGAAACATACTCGTCGGTTTCTTTATAAGACGGGCACGCCAGCTTCATTCCTTGGGAACGCCATTTGAGAGCGCAGCGAACCCGAGGCGCAAGAGAGCAATGATATCCTCTGTTGTTTTTTAAATGCGAATGCATTTCTTAGTCGAGCTATGTCAGGCGCCGTGCGGCGTCCGCCATCTCCGCTCCCGCCCCCCTCTCCCATAGCAACAGCTGCGAGCGCGCGCACTCCTCCTCGCCCCTAGCAACCGGAGCAGGTGGTCCGGGCGGATCAGCGGAGAGTGAGTGGAGAGGAGGAGCGCGCCGCCCGTGCGAGACGCGTCTCCGTACGAGGACATGTAGTGTACATGCTCGCCTACACCGGAGACGGAGTCTTTGTGGTGACCATGTAGCTCGCGCCCAACCTCGCCTGAGACGCCGTTGCCGCGTAGCTCGATGCGGCCATGGAAAGTGTCTGTGCGCGCTCCAAAAGCTCTGACCCCGTTGTCTTGGTTGGTGACTTTAACGTTGACGTGCGAAAGACGAGTGGACAGTGGCTTGTCCAGTACATGTGCACCAAGCACTCTATACAGTGCGCCTCTACCGCATCCGAACTCTGCCCCACAACCATTCACGGTACTTGCATTGATCTAGTCTTTACCCGAAACTGTGACGCCCGCATGCTTCTCAAAGACCCTCTGACCGTGCACTTTATCGACCACAAGGCAGTGATCGTGGCCGTCAAGTGCAACGATAACACAAACAGGTGTTAAATAAATGGTTACCCTACAAATCACCGTCTCGTCATTCATTATATAATTACTTCGCTGCACACTCGCGCCCAAAGAAATGCATTCGCATTTCCTCACGATTCCCTTCGGGGAGGTGGGGTGAATCTTTTTTGGTATTTCTCAAGATTAAAAATAATTTTATGAAAACAACTTCATTGAGTTTCTCTACGCTTTCATGCTCGATAATTTAATTAACTGATGTTTAGTAACGAATATCTCAACATATGCATAGCTGATCTTAGCTAATTAGTTAACTACACACGTTAGAAAATTAGTCTAAATAAATTGTGACGACTTTCAACCATATGACGTTAGTACCAATCACCAAAAATCGTACTATGAATCAAGGAAGAAACAGGTGGAAAGACAGGGAGGTTATCCAGTTCGTTTAAAGCTTACGTGGTTCAGGTTGCGTCAAACACCCGGTATGCAAGGAACTTGACAGTCGACTACGACGCATTAGTTCAAAAAGCAAAACAAAAGGTACTTCTATTACTACTACTACTACTACTACTACTACTACTACTACTACTACTACTACTACTACTACTACTACTACTACTACTACTACTACTACCACCACCACCACACCACCACCACCACCACCACTACTACTACTACTGCTAAAAGATAGATTAACGTTATTACACGGGACAAGAACAGAAAGTGAGCTTACAGAAAAAGAGGTTTATACGATTTGTTACCAGACAGTGTGTATACATACTGATCAAGTGCGCGCACGTTCTTGCTGTGTGCTGCAATGCGAACATTTCGAATCACATCTGCCGTATCCGGCACAATGTAACCACGACACATTACACTGAAATACTGAAAGACTGTTACATGTACTGAAATGTTTTAAAAAGCTAGGAGCAGGCTGAAACCTTCAGTGCCCATTTACAGTCTGTGGCTCTTCCTCCAACGAAGTCGTTGCCGTTCCGTTCCGCCGCACTTGCTTCCCTTTGGCAACTCGTGTTAAAGCACTGCAGCCATTTTAGGCGAAACTGCGTCACCTTTTCTGTAATTATACGTCTAGGGAGTGGAAACATAAAAATTCACGGTGGCCCTCGTGTGCCCGCCAAGCGTAAAGCGTACTTTCGCTTCGCTGTAACGATCACGCCTAAACGAAACGTGGTGTTTGCTGAAGCGCTTCTGCCATGTCCATTTCATTACGAGGGAATATTATGTGAAACCGAATGAGAGGGCGACACGGAAGCGTGAAATTTACACGCCGTCGACATGCACCACGTGCGCAAACTAAAATTCAAAGAAGATAAACCCAAGACTGTCCGTACGCTTAAACGGGCCTTGTTTATAAAAGCGAAGCAGGATTGGGAGAAAAACAACGATCTGATTATGAGGCACGCCGTAATGGGGTACTCCGGAGTGATTTTAACCACTTGGTATTTGCAACGTGCACTTAAATCTAATCACACAGTTGCTTTTGCATTTCAGCTCCATCGAAATGTTGCCTTCGCGAACGGAAATGAACCGCGACCTCGAGTTCAGAAGTCCCTAACGGCATCTAAATATGCTGTAACCTCTAGGTCCTTATATATTTCTGTGCGCAAGTACTTGAATGCCTGAAACAGGTCCCTTGGACAAAACCAATCGCTAAAATTATGTCAAGAAACTTCATATAAGCAAAAGTGTTCACGTTTTATGAGACACAAATTTTGAACATGCATGGTGACGAACAGATCATCTCGTCGTTATAAAGGCGACGTTCAGCATTCATCCATCCATAAAAAAGGGAAGTCTATGGCAAAAAGAAAATGTTATTAAAAACGACAACAAAATCAGAAACAAAAAAAAAATTTATATCTACCCAAATGCTGAAGATAAACTTAAATTAGCCCATATTATTTTTCAGAGAATTTACTTGCTGCATGTTTTTATCGCGTTAGGCTGTCACGCTTCTTAGTTACTTACGTGCGGTTGAACTTCAGCCGTGCGACCTCTGCGTGACTTCAGCATCATAACTACTGGAACACGTGTTCAACGCGCACCGCACTCCAGTTTCACTTAAGTGTCCGCACTCGAAGGGCATTCGCTCTACTATTGTGGTGCTTTACACTTTTATTGTGCGTAAAACAATTCACTAGTCAATCTCTAACTACCTTACAGTACCGCTAAATCGGCAGCTACAAGCTAGAGTATAGAGTATCTTCTATATTTCTGACAACACTATAGTGTTGTCAGAAATATGTTGCGCTTGATTCCTCGCAAAAAGAGCCGCTTTTGATTTGCCCGGAAGAGCTTCCAGAAGGACGCTTCCTAAAGTTTACTCATTGAGTCGAATTCTTGCTGGGTGTGTTACTGCAACAGTGACAAGGGTTATGCTCAGTTCCGATCTATTCGGTTGCACGGAACTCCATATGGAAAGACTTATAAACCTTTGCACACCAGTCGTCTCGCGTCGTGAGCTAAATTGTGAATATATGTCTACCTACAGCGCCTGTTTCCTTAAACGCGCCAACGGCTATAAGCAGCGCTGGCGAATGCCTCCGGTTCCGTGTCCGCGTGTTGTGTCATCCATCGAAGCAGCACTTTTCTCCGCGTGCCGGCTCGTGGGGTGTCTGCAGCCGCAAATGTTGCTCGGCAGCCGAAGCGGTGGATCAGCCACCTCTACAAAAATAAAAAGTGACAGAGGCAAATAAAACATGCGATGCGTATACATGGCCGGTGAATGGCGTGTACCCGAAGCAATCACCGTGTGCTTTCTCAAATCCAATCTGCAGCGATCGCCTCGGATGCAGTGAGAGGACTGTAGTTATAGGCGTCAAACCACGTCCATACAGAGATTGCCTACAGCCTCGCGTCGTCCTTTCAAGGGTACTGGGCGCAGCGGCTGCTTGATGGATTGCGGTCATCCGGGACCCGCCGCGCCGCAGACTGCGTGCGGCAGCCCCTCGCGCTGGTCTTCCGTGACAGCAGCGTTTTCTGGTCCCTGGGCTGCCTTGGCCACTCGGCCGCAGCGCGTTACAGCGGTCAACATCCACGTAGCAAATTTCGATTTTGTACTCGTTTCGAAGGAGTCCTGTTTGCGGCCGCCAAGCCGAAGAGATCGCACAATGGCGCGCGCGCGGAGACCCAACCGATGCCTCGCGTATCTGGTAGGCAGATCATTAGGCTGTCAACAAGGAGATTCTTACCGAGGGGGCTCGGTGTAATAAACTCAGGTGATGGCAGCCGGCACGCAAGACCGCCTCGCGCTGGTTCTAATAGAAAAAAAAAAAAAATTGGCCGATCATGTTGCTTTTATTCGCGCTTTTCAGGCTGATGGATGGCCTTCTTGTTCAGAGCGCATGCTCTTCCTGCGGGGCCATTTCATTGTCCAGCAGAGGCACGCCAGCCGTTCAGGTCGACGAGTGAAACCCGGTCCCGGGATGCGCACGCCACGACTCGTCATGATCACGGATCACTGCAACTGGCCCGCAAATTGGAGATCGTTCTCGGTGGGAGGCGAAGTTTGCGGAAGGCTGCACTGGCCTGACCACCTCCCGCGCCAAGATTTGTAAATTTCCTCGGCGTAACACTTAGCGGAACTGCTCGGCCGCTTGACCGCTTCCTCTGCTGCCTGCCCCGGCTCAACAACGCGTCGCTTGTTTGCGAGGCTGTGAAGACATCCTCCTAGAGAGCGAGCTCCGCGGATGCTACGAGGCCATCGCACGGCGACTCTGCAGCGCCGGGCACACGTGTATACACACGCTAGATCCCCAGTTTCCGCAAAACTTCAGGCCGAATGCAATTTGCATAGGAGGCATCCTCGCGGCAGCTGAATTTAATCGCGGTATGACCGCTTCTCTCGACTACAACAGCTGGCACTGTCCAGCCTGCGCCACTGGCGAGAGCTGCGGCGCGAGAGTCTGACCAGCCAGCTGTTATGAAAGGGGCAGCTAGCCATCTTTGCGGGGAGTGAGCGGGCCCACCCGAGACGCGCTGTCGCAACGTGCGTGCCTGCTATGCCGAGTCTATATAAGCGCCTCCTTCCTGGCCGTTGTCGGCATAAAGCTCGCCGCGACACATGTGGCGAGATGTCTCTATTGTCCGAGCGTTCGCAATGAGCTTTGTAATTAAAACGGTAGATGAGTTTCGCCCACGCTCAGAGCGTTGAGGCGACCGAGCCCCGAGCTCTGCAGTCTCGCGGTTCATTGTAATGCAGAAGAGCTTCCGTGGCGCGTCAGCGTAAACCCGATCCGACGATTACGATGTCGAGTGCTGCCTGGGGCGTCTCAAAGACCGCGTGTATACTGCAGATAGCCAGCTAGACAGAGTGACCAGCCGCTACCGCCTAAAGGACGCAGTTTCATATATGCCCTTGGCTTACTTAGAAAAATTGCGACCACTCGCTTAGCTTCTAATTATCTCCCACAGAATTCGTCCGTGCAGTCCTGACAAATCCCTCGGACGAGTTCGCTTGAAAGAAACGATGTCTGTATATTTATTGCTTAATAGCGAGTTGGCTGAAGAACTTATCACATGCTTGTTACGTTTGGCTCACTATATTAATATTTTCAAGCGTCTGCGCTCCATGCGAATCGAAGGAGCGTCGCAAACAACGGTTACAAATTTTGTAGTTAATACGGCAAAGCAAGCATCATTTGTAAAGTGTAGGGAGTATACCTTAAAATGTTCGGCACAATGCAAATTTTTACAAGAGCTAAAAATGAAGTATGTTTGCGTCCTATATATCTATCGTGTTCTTTTTGGTACATTTAAATGTGCGCTCGAGTGAATATATAAAACGACGCAAATTTGGCCACGAGGCCACCATTTTTATTTTGTTCGAACCTCGCAAAATTACCTTGTTTTCCTAGTAACGCTTCGTTAATGTTCCAGACGGGGAAATGTCCAAAAACGAGACTATTGAATAATTTGCATCGCAGTTACAGTGAACAAACGAACCCACGGAAAGGTGAAACCAAGGATTTAACTCAGGCCCGACGGCTACGCTTCAACCTTTTCCGAGAGGTATGACTGAGCTCGTACACAGGTAATTTTTGTTCTTCCTTCCTCATCGCGTTCCGCCGCGCGCAGCGGCCGCTGAATGCCCCACGCCATACACACGCGGGCTCTCTCTTTTAGGCACGCGTTTGTGGTGCCACAGTGATCAATCTGTTTTACGAGGCAGTGAGACTGGTCTGCGCATGTATACAATGTGCACCTGCGGCGTGTACGCGCTTTTCGTTGCCTTCGCGCTCCAGCCGACAGCCGCGCTCAGGCGCGCGGACAACTCTTTTCTTCCCTCTTGAGCACAGCGTTCTAAACAATGCATGTCATTTTAGCCGTTTTCCGGCTGGTTTTTCGGGGCTTACTTTGAAGCAATAAAGAAACACTAGCAACGCAAGAGTAGCAGTAGCAGCAACAGCGCAGGCTGTCCGGGCGTGCTAATTGATCTGGCGCTTGCGCGGAGGAGAGCTACTTGTTTCCTGGTGCAGCCGGCCCCGACGAGGCGCAGCACATCCGCGTCTCGTCAGGGCGCGCGTAATTAGCGGTGCACGGGCACTTTGTAATTTGTACCAAGGGGAAGGCTGAGTGATGTTTCCCTTAAGCCGAATCTCTGCTCGAAGCCGCGCTTGGTTACCTGCGCGGCGGCGGCAGCGTCCCAGTCCACTGTTGGCGCATGACGAGCAACGTCCTCGCTGCGCACTCCGCCCGCTTTTAAGTTGTTCAACGAGCGCCGGCGGCCCAGTGTCGGTGCTATAGCGTTCTGTCTTAGGCAAGGGTTGTTATACTGTTACTGCACCAAAGCGCACGACTGCCTCAACGAGGCCGCGCATTCTCGCTACGGGTGCTCGGGACCGCTCGCCCAATCGACACTCTCGTATGCAGCGAAGACGAAAAAAAAAAAAAACATTGTCATCTACTTTCAAGTATAACAGGAAGCTCTATCGAGGGAACCATTACGGAAGGACGGAAGGAAGAAAACGAGAGAGAAGGCAGGGAGGTTAATCAAACACATGCCCGGTCACATGCCCGGTCACAGACACTGGGGGAATGGGGAAGGGGAGCAGAAAGATTAGAAAGCGAGCGGAGGGAAAGGAAAGAGGGAAATGATCAATAAATGCGTGTATGCCTGACGTGCATGTGGTGGTACCACTATAGAATACGGCATTCTCAGAACGCCAGGGACGTTAAAAACACTCGCTTGACTTCATTCAAGTCCGATTCTCTTCTAATAGACTAAGGAACTTTCAGTAATTATAGTTATTGAAGAAATGAATGAAACAGCAAACAGAGACAGTAGCTCGAAGCTAAACGTTATTAAGAATGTGCCGCATGGATATCCGATCAAGAAAGATGTACAGCGTGGTGTGAAAAGGGAAACGCACGAGGAGATCGTCGTTTGTTATGATTTACACGACTCGCACCTACGGCATGATTCCAGTGAATACATGACTTGATAAGCAGAGTCTGGTTGTGAATACTATGACTGTGCACCAGAGTGAGCTGGAAAAGGCTGGCTACTGCTAATGAGAATATGACGCAGATTGCAGTGTATTGGACATCTATTGTGTGAAGCTGTGATCCGGCCGAAACAATAATAATTTTTATTCACTCTTACAAAGAACAATGAAAAAAAAAAGGGAAGGAATGGCAAGCTTATAAAAAAATGAGCCCATATCCAACAATACCTTATAAACGTATGGGGGGTCCCACGTAAAGACTCATATACCCTTGTATATCATATGGGGCATGAGTCACATGGCACTTCTACTCCATATGATTTAGAGCCTACGTGGTTTCATATCGAATCTCCAAATTTCTTATAACACCACTGGATAAGGGCAATGCAGATTTTTCGATAGGGAATAGCCTCCATAAGTATACACGCCTGCCTACTCTTCAGCATACATTCAAGCCGCAGACAGACCACCAAGTTCGTTAAATCCCTACCGATACTTTCTATTGCTCTGCGTGACAGGCAGTGATGCCTCTGCCGCCCATATACGCTCTCCTCTAGATAAGGCCAGAAGGATAACGGGCACTGGCAGGCTGCTGTATATGTCCCGCGCACTTGTAAAGAAAATGTGCTGGGCTTGTGGTCACTGTTGCATGTACCATGCAGAGAACGAAACGGCGCATGCCGCTGCGTGCGTGCATGATTCTAGCCTCGTCACTTTGTGAAAACTGCATCACGACAGGTGTAAAACAGATGGATTGTACAGGACGGCACAGGTAAGGCTACGCACCATCGATCCCACCTCGTCCTGCATGCAAGCCCGCCAACATGTCTGGATCGCTTCATGACAGGAAGCTATGAAAACTAAACTTCGTTGGTAGAGGGCGCTTGTACATAGAACCTTATATGAAAGCGTGCTTCAGGAGGCACCCATGCATTCGTGCTTGCGTGCTTAATAGATATTTATGACGACAATATACGACTTACCCACGCACCTCCAACGCATCTCCACGCATCCCTCAAGCCGCTCAAGCTTGTTTCAGCAGTAAGCATGACTATCTCTCAAAGCGAAGAAAAGGCAACGGCTGGCAACAGCGTGGCGACGCACCCGACGCGCCGCATCCCTGACCACGGTTCGAGTTAAGCAGATGTAAGAACTTTAACGCGCGCTCAAACGTTCAAAATTACACCTTACGTCGCCATACGTGGCCGCAATTTTTCACCCTTTAGCACATAAGAGTTTCGGGGAAACTGGCTACGCCATTTAATGTTTCATTACACGGAGCTGCTGCAGGCCGCCTCTGTATGTATATATACGAACGGGCCAGGATTTATGGCGGCCCCATCCTTGAGATTGCCTGGCGCAGGGAACCGGAAGAAACGCGTTCGGTCGGGCGCTCGTATGTGTCGCCGACTTGTGTTTACAAGTAGCCCGGCGAGGTGCAGCCGACGCGGTGGGCGCGCGCGCGACTTGGACCTGCAACGGCGGCGCGGCCGTAATGAAACGCGCACGGCGCCGCAGCAGCTCCCAACGGCCGGCGAGGCATGTACCTCGGCCGAAGGCTAATTGGCGGGGCCTGCCTCACGGTGGTCCACCGGTATCCCTCGTGCACTTGTGCCCAAGGTGCGAGCGCGCGAGGCAATTTGCAGCTACGCTGCGCTTCGAAATTGCTCTCTACGCATGCGGCAGGCACCTCAGCTAGAAAGGGCGAAAAATAGTCGATTTCACATGCGATAATGGCCACGTGACGTGCTTTATTTTTTCTCTCCAGGACGCTCTTATCTCCATAACGAGCAAGTAAATGGTACACTAATTATCCCTATCACCCGAATTAATTTTCTTAATGGATTTGCGCTTTAATGTACACCTGGGCGAGGAAGGAGTTCGCGGACCTTCGAAAACAAGTTGCGCCGTTTTCTTGTCTCACTTTTTCTTTTTCGTCCGTCGCCCTTTCATTGTTGCGCAGCCACATAATTCAAACGTGGCCACATAGGACGAACAAAAAGAAATTTCAGCTCTGACGCCGTTTCCAAAGTTTTCCCATGGCCATCACATTACTTATGCTTACCGCACTGAATGCGCGGCAGCGCTGCGCATCTCGAAGGGAGTTTCGCTCATAATAAAGCGCCTGGTCGTGTCAGGTGCGCCCCGGAAAAAAAAAGAAAATTTGCGTAATGATACCCGCTCGCTTAGTCACGTTTATCTGCATTTGTCGCCTTTTTCCCTATGTTCCTCACGTCTGTCCTTCTCAATGTTTTCTCTTCGCTCGGCAACTTTCTGACAAGCCAAACTTTGTCCTCTTGATGGGCGTATATACTTATTTAGTCGATGAAATAGAAAATTATGCCAGACCGAAACGGTGACGTTTCGTCATCCTGTTTGCATACGGTGACTGGTTCGTTGCCCTGTGACCTCCGCGTGGAATAATCAGGGCCCTCATCGTATAGGTCGATAATGTGGAAGACTTTCATTGATTCATTATTGCTCAACCATATATTGGACGAACAGTGGAAGCTTCTTTCGTTTATTGCTAAAGCATAAAACGGAGAGTGCAGCTTGAGCATGAACGAATGCGATAGTTGCGACATTGAAATGACGGCCTTCTGTGATTATTATTATTATTATTATTATTATTATTAGTACTACTGTGCCGGTGATTACGACCGATGGAGCTTATTGGCACAAGGGCCCGGTCTGGCCAAAGATCACAAAGTAAACGTGCGACCATGAAGTATCGGTGGAGCGTGAATTACAAATGGTGAATGCATTAATATATTTTTTTAATTGATGGGATTTAACGTCCCAAAACCACGACATGATTATGAGAGACGCCGTAGTGGAGGGCTCCGGAAATTTTGACCACCTGGGGTTCTTTAACGTGCACCTAAACCTAAGTACACGGGCCTCAAGCATCTTCGCCTCCATCGAAAATGCGGCTGCCGCGGCCGGGATTCGATCCCGCGACCTGCGGGTCAGCAGTCGAGCACCTTAACCACTCAGGACGGGTAAATGGTGAATGCAGTATGACCGTAAAGGGACGTTGGTCCTTGGCAGGAGCCACAATGAGCATGCGCGGCTATAGCTTTAGAAGCCTATCATATCAGAAAAAGGGCCCATCTTTGCATAAGCGACACGTCTCTTTCTCTGCACTCATCTGAGTTTGATTTCATTTCATCGCGTATGTAATGTTCGGTTTCATTGTTTCCACTCTGTTTCACTTTTGTTTTTATGTTGATTGCGTGGCACATGTGCGGTAAGGCTGCCTTGGAGGTATAAATGCATTGACAATCGCCGTAATAAAGTCAGTTGATAGTCAGCGCTTGTGTGTGTCGTTTCTTTCTTTGTGGTGCGTCTTTGCGTTTGCGCTGTAAATTTACTTCTAGGCCTATAAAACAGTCGCGGTGAAGTACGTAAAATTGTAAATATGTATCGAAGTTATGAAAATGACTCGTGAGGATGCCATGAACATAAATAGAATGCTGGTAAGGAGTCGCACTAAAGTATGTTAGTGCTATAAACATTACGGCCTCAACAGCGCTAAAACTAAATCTCAAGGGCTTGTAGGAACGGACTATAGAAAACTATTACAACCGCAGCATCGGTCACCTATGAGAGATCGTGCTACGGATCTCGTGAGCTGATGACGTGCAACGACTACCTGTCTGCGTTGTCACGTGCCATGTCATGGTACCGCGAGACAAGTCATGCGCGCAGTGTAGTGGTAGTGATAGCCACGCATATAACAGGTGCATACATCACTTACTTGTAGAGGGATGTTCTAATAAGGAAGTTTCGCAATCAAATGAGAACATTGAAGAAAGAACGACCACCCGGTATGGAATCAAATATCCAATATCTTCTCATTTCTAAATTAGTGTGAAGTTTTCGGGGAATATATGCTCGATAATACAAGAAGTTATGAACAACTGAGCCTGTGGATGTGTAGTACCGTTTATTCAAATGCCTGGGCAACTCATGCAACCAGCAAGCGATGAACACCTACTTTCAATTATCTAGAATATCATGGCAATCGCATTAATGAAACAAGGGAACAAAATTATACGAGGTGCACGCATGGAATCCTATGAAAGACAGAAGAGTGATACGCAGCACCGTACATTGTTTTCAATGTCATGCAAACATGGCAGACATGATGAGTCTGACGAAACAAACAATCGAAAGGAATTCGTATACATGATACTTAAGGGAAATCCATTCTTAGCGAATGACTGAATGCTTACTGAGCAGGAGTTATCTGCCCAGCGCGATTGCTGAGAAACTGAGGCCGAATTCACAAAAATTCAATGACAAACGGTGCTTTTTGCCATTGCTTCGAAGTATTAGGGTGCTCAAATAGGAACACACGTTTACAAGAGAGGGTATACGGGTGTGAGAGTGTCAATTTGAGCTTGTCCCCGTACCCTCGCTTGCGAACGTATCTTCTTATTTTGGCATCGTAATATTTCGAAGTATGCATAACACACTAGGCCATCAACGAGTTGTACTAGAATGTTTTCCATTGGTCGGCCAAGTTCGCTAAGAGTACGATGCGCGGTACCAGGACCGCCTGAAACTTTTTCTTGCGAAGAATTATCGCGCAACAGGTTCCTGTGAACATTGGCCCGATAGTGCTTCAGCGCAGCATTCACAGATACCTTGAAGAAGCCTTCGGAATAGTCATCACACGCATCGCTCTGCCTCCGTCTAGACCAGAATGAGTTCATTCATAAAATTCATTAAGCATTTATAAGAAATGAGTATTGAACAACTTCGAATAGGGAATTATGGAATGAACCAGTAGGGACTCTCTTACTCGCACGGAAAATCTGGAATAATCGCTCTCCCCAACTCAATTCGGAGACTCTGCCTTGGCAGCAATTTTAAGCACTACAATACCGTTGTCATCGTTCTACGCTAATGTAACGCAGACGAACTAAAAGAGAAAGGTGTTGCAACAGCGTAGCTCACAATTACATAGCTGCCACCAGTAGCATAGTCAGAAATTATTTTCAGGGAGGGGGGTGGTTCAACCCAGGGGCGTAGCCAGAAATTTTTTTCGGGGGGGGGGGGGGGGGTTCAACCATACTTTATGTATGTTCGTGCGTGCGTTTGTATGTGCGCGTGTATATATACGCAAGCAAAACTGAAAAATTTCGGGGGGGGGTTTCAACCCCCCCCCCCAAACCCCCCCCCCCCCCCTGGCTACGCCCCTGGTTCAACCACACTTTATGTATGCTCGTGCGTACGTTTATGCGTGCGTGCTTATATACGCATGCAAACAATATAGTCACTCTGACAGTAACACCTGTCCCGTTACCTTTTCAAATCAGTACGAAATCAGGAAGAAAAGTTATTAAAGCTATCCAACGTATCCAAATCCCAGGTTGAAACGCCTCTCACGTGGGCTCGAGTTTGCGCGTACTGGCGCCAGAGGCGTGGGGAACGAGATGGCTTCCGCAGGAGCGCAGTACCGTGCGCTACCATTTTGGGCGCGCCGCAATGAGCGGCCGGTAACAAAACGGCGCATGTCTTGCCTCACCACACACAGAGGTAATGCGCGCCGGCGGCAGATCGGAGGCCGCTCTTGTTACGCAGGGCCGCTTTGCCGCGTACTCGACCACACCGTGCCGAGCGTATAATTAGCCTCGGTAGGCGTTCGGCCGGCTTCGTTCTCGCACTTGCCCATGACCTCCTCTCAACCGCGACGGAAGAACAGCTGTAAAGTCCGCACTTTGGTAGACGCGGCTGGAAGCCCAACCGGAGAGGCGAAACGCGAAGGAACTGGCCTTCACGCGGGATCCATGTACCGAGCCGGAGAGCGCCACCAGAATCGCGGCCCGTGAGCAGACATGCGAGATAGGCCTCAGCGCCGCCACCAGCGCCATGCAGGAAAAAGGCAGAGGGCGCGATAAAGAAAACCGAGGAGCGGCACGCAAGCCTCGGGAAAGTCCTCGTCGGTCCGCACGAGAGGTGACACAGTCCGGTGTGTGTTAACACACCGACCGAAACAGGTGAAGACGACAAGTGGGCAAAATAAAATCAAGCCTGCAACACGGCTCGGGAACGTGTAATTTTCGCCGCTGCCTTGGCAGCTCAAAGAGACCAACGAGCCGTGAAATTCGAGACAGGAAGCCCAAAATTGTGCCCATCCGGTGGCGTGCGCGGATCACTAAAGGCATACGGGCAGAGCGTGTACGCGCGGATGGTAGGTGTCGCAGACGCTGTCGCCTTGTGCCTCTCGTGTCTTTCTACGTCCCTTTGTTTTGCAGCAGAGACTCAAAAAACAACAGCGAATGAGCAGGGGAAGAGGGGGGTGGTGATAGCAAAACCGAGAGGGCACGACACGTATAGTGTCACCTTGCACAAATAACTTGGTCATTTACATGTTTTCCACGTATGAAAGGGGGAAACATAGAACGCTTACATTCCCTCTGTGTCCACGTTACCTGAACAATGCTTATGTTATTCACACAGTCTAGCGTCTTCTTTTCTTCATCTATTTTCCCTTCGGGACCTACCTACTTGTTCTGTTTGTGTTTTGGCATTTTGTTAGACTCTTGACGGTGCCTTATCTTTTGTGTATCGTCGTATATATTTTTTAAGGCTAAAAAAGCCTTAGGTGCCCCATCAGACGCGAAAAGTGGCCGTCGGCATCCGGTGACGGCGGCCTTGGTGTCAACAGAAACGATGCAAGATAATCATCACGTGATGATGGCACACTGTCACATCATGACGTCACTATGACGTCACATAACGGGACGTCCCATGGAAACGTCATCACATCACATCGTGGCTTGGTCACAGATCGGCCGATCCCGGAGGCACTTCAAAACCACGTTAGATGCAGAAAACTTTCGGTAGTGTGTGTGTGTGTGTATATACATAATCGACTGAGAAAGAGGGTGGCTTTCTCCTTCGAGTCGTCTTAGGCGAATACATAAGGGACCGTGTAAATTTCCTTGTTGTCACTGCAATTGTTTTCCACACCTATGATTTTGGAAAAACTGGTCGTACATGGGGCTAAATGCCCTGCTTTTTTATATTTATTAAAAAATGATACAAATTAGCTGGTACGTGCTTGTTCTCTCGGTCGTTTTGTGTTACCAAATCAAGTATTGGCGTTTTCTATATTTAACACGTTCGATATATTACAATATGATGCTTACAAACGCCTTTACCTACATCTACGAGTTGTTCCCATCTTCCATCGCTGAGCTACGCTGCGTTGTGTGCTCCGCACAGCGTTTCGAGTGGAGCGCAGCGGGTCGGAAATCAGCACCATAACCCACAGCGCCAGCGTTTTCATCATAATTTTGTAAGCCCCCCAAAAGTCCATAAGTTCAATGGTGATCTAACTGAAAATGGCTCGGATTTTTCTCCTGGAACATATTGTATTTCATTTTTTTTTTTCGATGTCGTGAAACCCGCCTTGAATGGACGCATTTCTACGAAGTGTACCTTGCATTCGGGTTTAACGGTGACAAGTGCACGGGCTGCAACAAAAGATCAACGAGTGCCAAATAACGCATATTACATGTACGCGAATCAGCGCCTCATGTTCAAGATATATCGAATCCCCTAGTGCTTGTTATTTTTGTCGAGGCCCTCAAGGCGTGCAACGTGTCTGAGGGACCTAAATATGGACAGTATCAGAGGTCCTTCCAAAGTACAGCCCTTCCTGGTCTCAGCGTAACCATACGCCTGCGGATTAGATGCATTGGTGACACTATAGAGCCCGATCAGAGTAGTGCGACGCAGCAGATTATGAACATGGCTTCCTAATGAGGGAGTACGAGACTGCGATTTAAAAATGCCGCAGCAGTTCGCTGCGCGCGTCTTTACTTCCTGGGAGCGATTAGAAGGCTCCATCAATTAAAGCGCGCTTATACTGTCCCGACGAGGACAACTTCCTAAATTATCGTGGCATTTTACACTTGCTCTGTAATGTTCGGTATACGGCCGCGCGCGTACTGCTAATGACGGCGTCCCAAAAGGGCCGAGCGTTTTGACCTAATGCAGAGACCTGCAATTAGTGCGACACCTTTCCCTCCCTCGGCGCACTTTGCTTGCGGTTCCTTGCGGCCTGGCTTGTTCTTCTCGCCCCGACTCGAGCCGCGTCAAAATTGGCGGCGCACGGCTGCGCCCTGAGCCTCGGGCGTTACAAGGCGGAGGCGTTCCCCGACAGGCGTAAAACCAGGAGCCGTTCGCTCCGGTGCGAAGGGAGCCAGGTAAGAAAAAAAAAAGTGAAAATAAAAATAAAAATGCGGCTTCGCGAGGCGGCAACATGGCCGCCGCGCCCGTGTACAAGCTGAGGCAGCCAGCCAGTGCTTTATCACTCGATCTGTCCGCATAAATTCTCGAATGTTCTCTTCATTAAACAAGTCAGGCCCAAGGTGCCAGGTGCGAGTCTGGCCGTGTCGTAAATTCTGTTTTCTCTTTCTAGGGCCAGGCTGCGCCGCTGCCTCTCGCGGCGACCCCTCAGAGCCCAGTGGCAAAAGAGCGTGGTTGCCTTGTTCCCAGCCGGCGGCGTTGAATGTATAATTACCGGCGGCGCGCTCTACTGCTTGATTAGCGCCTTGCGAGCTCTCGAGTATTCCTGCCTCCGTGCGCCCTGATCCGAGGTGCGCCCCTAATGACGCGTCTACATGATGATGCGGCACTTTGCCGTGTTTTGGGGCGGCATTCCTGCGCGTGTGGTCCCCCGGGCGGCCTGATTGAAAAAAAGTACACGCTTCCTTCGCCAACCTCTCGGCTTCCTCTTTTGCCACGACCCCACGTTACCCGAGCCGAATTCGCTCTTCCCTTGTCGAAAGATCTTACAAGATGCGTGCCACGCAAGGCGACCCGACGCGACCGATTATTAAACGGGCAAAATCGACCATGTCTAGATAAACGAAAAGAGCTCTCACGCACGTTCGGTTGTTGACGAGCGGCCAGGGGGCCGCGATGCGGGCCCTTCTTCCGAGACCCATGCAGCGCGCCCTTCTTCCGGACTCGTTCTTCCCCGAAGGAGTGCCGCCATCCTTAAGGTCGCTCATCCAGTTCCGATCGGCGGAAGTCGAATCTCCCGTCAAGTTGCAGTCTAGAAGAGGCGTCGCTGGACCTCCTCCTCGTCGACAGCGGCGCGAGAGGCCCAACACAAAACCGCCTGCGCCGCTACAGCACACCCACACCGCGCCGCGAGAATTCACAAAGCGCGTAAGTATACCAACAACCTGCGCGAAGCCAGCGCGAGACATAAGGCGGAATAAATCAGTCACGATGCGGTGATGCGAGGGGCCACATAAATCAAACCAGATGCCGACGCCGATCCCAGAGTATTCTTGTTATGGCACGCACTGACACAAACACACGGTCGGCGGTCTTTTTTCTTTCTGCTGCATATTTTGTTTTTATTGTTTCCGCTCGGGCCGTCCCGAAACCTGCCTCGCTTCTCACGCGGCAAGGTTTAATAAGCTCCGTGTCGTTGTTCTACCGTCCTCCTTCTTTTTGCTGTCTCTGCGCGTCTGTGATTAATTACGAGCCGCTCCGAGAAAGCTTTCGTTTGCGTTTCAAACTGCTCCTGCGGGTCCCCTCGTCTCGCTTGTGCCGTGTCACTGCACTGGCCGCGCTTTTGTACCCCCCCCCCCCCCCCCCCCACTTTTTTTTGCTTCGCCCCTTCTATGTCTCTCGATTCGTTTCCTTCCCAAAGAGCTCAGTGCTCCATTCTTCCAGGCTGCCTTTAATGCGGGCCAAGCGCGCTTTCGAATGAGCCCATAAAGTGTTTCGAGCTGTGCAAACAGAAGTGCTCTGTTTGCCATTTTTTTTTTTTTCTGCACCGCTTGGGTGACTGTGATGCTAAATGGGCAAATTAGCTAAGAATAGCCCCCTCCGGAGGTGCTTTCTGCTCTCGCGAACGCCAGTCAGCACGTTGTTCATTTTGCTTGCGTCTTCAGGCGTCGTCGCGAGCCGTGCCGGCTGCGCCAATCGGGTGATTTTTCTTTCCGTTGTGTACATATATACTCCGCTTGCTCTTGCGCGGCCCACGTGTAAGGTAGTGCACAGAGCATTAACATGTTGTTACTTCTGCTATATGGAACTGCTAACACACAATCTCGGTTTCGGTTGGGTGCGTTTAGTGCGCCTGGTTTGCGAAGGATAAGAAAAGAAGACGCACGAGCTTGGCCTATGTCACCTATAACAAAAAAATCTCTACGCACGTCGTCTCGCATGTTTCAGAAGCAATTACCCGCTTATTATCTCTCATTTCGGGATTATTTTGTCAGAACATGCAATGTGCAGAGAGGAAATAATGGGCCGGTCGTCTGTCCGAGCCTGCTTTTTCTTGCTCTCTTGCGGCGTCTCTCGATGGTCTGCTGAGAGTATTTCTGCACTTCGCCCAAAGCACTTCTCGAGAACAAGGGATGATTGAGCATCCCAATTACGCCCGCTCACTGCTGCCAGTGTCAGTCAGTGAGCCAACGCAAAAAAAAAAAAGAGAGAGAGCACATACATTAACGCAACAGAGGGCGCCGCTTCCACTGTCTTGAAATATTTAGGGAATGCCTTATTCATTCATCATGCGCTGTCCAGGTTTTTATAGTATTTGCTGTTGTTACAAAAACTGAAGATTGCGGTAACGGACGAGTTGGCTGCTTTTACTCATACTTACGTATTTTATGACACGTTGAAAGGTTAGGATAGAAACAGATTGTCGGGTTTAAACTACGACGGGTAGGTTACAAAATAAGCAGGAAGCCAAAAGTATGCTTTGATTTTTACCCCAGCCCCGCACAGAAGTCTCGCAACACAAATGTCAATATATTTTCATGTACTTCGGCTTTTATGGCGCAGTATGCTTTCAGAAACTTGCTAAGCTCACTCGTTGGCTCGTTTCGAATACAATGTAGTACATCTGTGCCGATGAAGATTAACTATAAGACCAGATCAAAATCGATGACGGGATCAATTAAGCTGCTTAAGTCGCGATGTGTTACTTAATTATCTTCGCTCTTCTTTTTAAGGTAAATGATGTAGCTTTGTCCCCCCCCCCCCCCTCTCATATTTTTTTCTTTGCCATTCGGGACAGTAGCTTAGGCAGTAAATAAGCAAGGGGAGAAGTGGGTATGGCAGTAAGGGGACGCTGAGATTCATTAGCTCCGAGCCACTCCTTTCCCGCATGTCGTTAACTCGGCCCTGTCATCTTCGACGTAGAGCAAGGAAGCCTGAGACATCTGTTACCTCTTGTCCTTACGTGGTAACCTGATCAGCGCATTTTAGGGGCCCTCGCGCTTGCGTTAGTGGCCTCTTTATCGAGTGTCTTCCTTTTCCCCGATCGCCGCAGGAAGGAACAATTCAGTATAGTTACGTATAGTTACGTATTCAGTATAAGTTCACTTTATCTATGACACAAAATTCTAACTTTACGCATTGTTATAATTTCAAGCAGCCTCTCCTCTGCCGGTGTAGAGAAGAAAAGAAAAACGCTCATGAGCTATCATTAGTCATCATTAGCTGCCAGCAAGCCTTGCCACGCCAGCGTTTCCCAAGCACATGCATTCGAAGGCAAACAACGCACAAGTGTATATAATAATAATAAAAAAACTATGCCCTTGGTCAAATAAAAAAGAAATCTCCCATAGTATCGAGTTACGCTGCAGCTTCCTCATTTCGGACCTGTTAGAAGTGTAGGCAAGGTGTCGTTATTCTTTTTCATCCTCGTCCCTTATTCTCTCTGTTGATTTTTTTCTGTGCTTTGTTTCTTAGTTCCACTGCAGGCATTCCGACCACGGCTACTTGTCTGCCGACATTGAGTCTTCATGAGGGATTCCCATCGGCGTTACGGACTAATTCAACGCACTTACTGGCGACATCGCGGCGCACGCGAACGAGAGGATAAAAGTGCGGAGGATTCGGGAATGCCGTTAAGCCGGAACAGCGTGTTATGTACATCGAACAACGGAGGACTGTTGAAAGCAGCCTCAGGTTGGTACGTCCCGGGACTGACGGAGCCGAACGCACCAGAGGCCGGACAAGCGTGCGAGCAAGTGTTGTCTGACTCGCGAAGCACGCGCAAAAAACCCTGCCGTGCGGCCGCCACCCAGGCCGACGATGCTCTCCATCTTCATTGCTTTGTCCGCTCATCGGTGGGCGAAGATCGTGTCGCCCCTGGTCGCCGCAATTTTTTTTTAATCTATTTTGTTTTTGGAAGGAAGGGGGGTTGCCGAGCGCACCACGCGTTTTGTCCCGGCAGTGGATCGGAGCTTCGCGTTTCTTCCGCCTCGCCACGGAGGCCTATCCTGCGTGCGTGCGCTCGCGCGGGGCTTCTCGGGCGCCCGGACCACCGGCATCATAATAATCGCAATTACGAACGCAGCTGCGTGTAGGTATTAGCCGGCAAGACGTGTCGGAGGGCTGCGCTCTCGCAGGCTCGGTTAAGCGCGCGCTGCCAGCCTCTCGTCTTGGTCCGGGCGCGCTAGAAATTACCGAGCCATTATGTGCGCTCTCTCTGATGTGGTGCATTTACACCGCGCCATGCGTTATTTTTGCACGTTTAATCCTGGCGAGGGGGGGGGTTCTTCGCTTCTTCATATCACAGTGAAAAACAACGTAGGCATTGTTTCTTGCCATTTTCTTTGTTTCCTAACGCGCTGCGCGCTCAACCCGTGTATATAATGCGCTTATTTTGTGATAACTTGCCGGCTGCAACTTTTTATCTGCGCTTCGTGTGTAAGACACACTTTTTCCGTGTTAAGTTGGTCTAATGGGTTGTAATAAACAATTTCCTCATTTTCGTCTTCTTCTGCTTCTCCTTCTCCACGCTGCCGACTGAATCATGGCCGTGCTCATCCTGGTTCAAGAAACCTTGTTCCAGAATGTTCCACGCTTAAGGGGCATGGGGGCCGGCGCCGTTTTCCCATGTACGAAATGACGGACGACTTGCGAGCTGACCGCTCGCCAACCGGTGGCGTCTTCCACTCCGTCAACGAAGTGAAAAGGCTCGAGTCTCCGTCCTTCATTGAGATCTAAGCTGCCGCGTGGTGAACGAAAAAGTGTGACAGCTAAACTATAGACGACGAGAAGAGTTGCGCAACGAGCAGCGAAAGTGCGCGCCGCGTCAAATGGCAGTTCAGTTATAACGCCCCTTCATAAGCTTGTAAATTTTATCATCGAAATAATTTTTGTTTTTATTAGACCTGACGTATCGTATTGCGTATTGCGTATTGTTGACCAGTGCTTCTCTAGAGGGAATATAATTGAAGTGATTAATGTAGCTCTAATAAGCGGGTACACGAGAAAGGCACACGCACACGACCGTATATAAGCGCAGCTCCATGTGTGTGTTCGTGTGCCGTTCTTGTATGATATCCCCGTTTATTTGCGATACAGTATTAATCAGAAAAGCCATACCAACAAGCACGCATTGCAACTTTAGAAGCGTACTTGAGCGCATTAAACGACGATGCAGAATAACACTGTTCTTCCTTGAAATCTACCTTGCACACGGGCTGCGTTAAGTTGCTGCTGGTTCCTTTCTCATAACGGAAAGCGAGAGAGAGAGAGAGATGAAGCGGAGAGAGATTTAGCAGATAAAATTTCCGATTGGTTAAACTGAGGGACGGAGTCAGGGCAGGAAACGTAAGGAGAAAAGGATAGAAAGGAAACTGTCCGGATACTGTGGTTGTTTTTTTTTTTTTTTTCATCAGTCGCGACGCTTTATAGATACGCACCAGCACCTTCAGAGCAGTTCGGCCTGATGACGGCTGGGACCAGGGTTTAAATATTGTAGTATCAATACTGGGCGCTGTTGTTAATTTCTCCGAGCGTGGTGCTGAGGACTTCTTTTTATAGAGTTGTTGCTGTATCTGCCTGTTGTTGACACACAAAATAATATTACATACACAATGCGATAAGTGATGATCACAATGCAGATATCTGTTGTATATAGGTTTTTCGAAAAAAAAATGTCGTCTTTCTCACAGCCGCTTTGTCCAAAGGGCCCTTCTCAATGAGTCACACGTTAGGACCACATATCTGCGCGCATCCGTTACGCATTAAGTCAATAGAAAGTCGCTGCGTTTTTTTTTTCTTATGTAAACCGGCCTGTGTGACCACCTGCGCTACAACGGGGAACACACATGTGCACCGTTGTATTAATCATTATCTTTGTCCTTCGCATATTCATATTTTTTATCCATAGTACTTTCTCGGTTAGCGTTTTCGATAATTTTCTGTAATACGTCGCCGTCATTGCTGAAGAGCACTCTGTCGTCGGCAAATTGTGGATTGCTAAGATATTCTTTTTATTTTCCAATTCTTCCCGATCAAGGCAACATGCGGTCAACAACATTCCAGAGATTCTATCTCCTTGTCTGACCCCTTTCTCTGTCGTAATTCTATTGCTTTTCTTGTGGACAAGCAAAGTAGCATTGGAGTCTTTGTAGCTGTCGAATATATTTATATATGTTCCGAGCACTTTTTGGTGGCGCCATGCTTCCAAGACTGCTCGTATCTCAACCAAGTCGAATGCCTTTTCGTAGTCGATGAAAGCTAACGTAAAGGGGCTCGTTGTACTTAGCAGATTTCTCAATTATCTAGTTGAACACATGGCTGTGATACGTCGTAGAGGATCCTTTCCTGAAAGGCGTTGAATGTGGTTGAATTTCACTACGCCACAATATTGACTAGAGGCCGCTTTTTCCATATTTCAAAGCCGCGATGATTTCTTCGCATGAGGAACTGCAAGTCTCCCGTTTGACATAACCGCTTAACTCCACTAATTAAAAAGTTAATTAAGTTAACTTTCTTCATTACTGTCGCAAATGATGCCTTTAACCATCTTAAAATGTCTACCGCTACAGAAAAAGTAATTCTGAAGGCAGCGAGCAAATATCGCATTTCCCTGATTTTTTAGGGTTTTGGGCACATTTCTTGAAACACCCGTTATATTCCACATCTCATGTTTTTATCTTTAATGTTATGTCGGCGCAAGAGTGGTGCAGGGTTTCTTAAGAATGACGAATTTTGTTTTGAAAGGACTATTTCTTGTTTCTTTTCATTACAAAGGTTTTCTCTGTGACTATAACGATGTCGTACTGAAATTCTGCCCTTTTTATGAACTTATATGCATGGCGTCTATAACGGCGAAGTGTGTTTCAAGATACATATTATGCTTTCATCACCGGTGAAGAATGCGGCCTTCGACGTTGCGCGCGTTAAAACAAACACATTTCGGGTGCACAACACAATGAGTGCCGTATATCGTGGTCTCTCGTGCAAGTAATTTGTTAATTATCGTCGTTGTACAACGTGTTTTGTCTGTCGTTTCACTGAAGGCCGCTTTTATGACGAATCCCTTTCGTTAAACTGCTTTCTCGCCCTTTTTCCCAAGCGATAAATCTGTCCCGCAAAACGGTAACTCGGCTCGTACACCGCTCTCGCTCGGCGTCGACGGAAGCGAACTCACCGCACTGGCCGGCTATGCGTGTATACGCCGTTAAAGGAGGCGACTACGTTGACCTGACGTCCCGGCGCGGGTGGCGCATCCCGGGAGGCTGGCTCTCCGAGTGCAAGGTTCCGCCATGCAGCCTCATAATCCTCAGCTCCAAGGGCAAGATCCTACTCCAGTTTGGTTCTGCAAATAAAGAAAGATACGACGCATTGTTTCCGAGCAAAATGTCTCGAATTACGTTGCTTAAAAAGCAGGCCGAAAACGAGCGGCCTGCACAGCGGCAGCGATGCTTCCCGTAAGAATAGCGTGATTGTGTGGCCCCGACGTTCTCTCAAGGTTTTCTCATCTTCCTTCCTGTCTTTATTATTTTCTTTCTTCTTCTTTATCTACACTGCCACTTCTCTAAAACGACGCCTACATTTCTCTTTTTTGCTTGCTCCTCTTGTTTACTTGTACCTTTGTCTCCACCTCTTTTTTTTTTATTGTATTTCAGCCTCCGCAAAGTTGATTTTAGCGGCCATATGTACGAAAGCTTCGGCCATTCGTTCAGTGACCGAGCACGCCGCCGGCGCTTTCTGCCAGTTTATCGCTTACGTGTTGCCAGTTACGGGTGCACATCTCGCGTATATGGCCGTAACAAAATAATATCTGTTATTAAGTCCCTGACGGTGCCTGTCTTCGCCCGCGGGGTGGTTTCTGAGTCCCCAAGCAGGTGGCTCAAGTGTCGACGACGGACGCATATATGCACAACGCGAGGCGGGTATACGGAAGACGAGTGCGCCTCCTTCCACTCTTTCGCCTTGGGTCAGTTGCCAGCTCAGGCGTGCGTGCCGCGTTTCCCTCTGTTGTTTCATGCGCACACATTTGCACAACCCGGTCGTTTGCACGGTGGAAGGGCGTCGCATCGGGCATTTGGCATATGCATTACTCCGCGCGCAAGCTGCTGGCCGTAAGGTGGTGGTGCATGAAGATGCGGCCTGCTGTGCTCCGTCTTCCACTGCACTCAAACAGTCGAGGCATTTCATCTCACTTATGCAATATTCATGGGCCGGTAATTTGTTGACATGCGGTTATGAGCTCTTGAATAATAGAAACTCGATCCACGCGCTCGGATGGCGATGACATGGCTCGGCGTACACAACGTCGCTGTTTGACGAGGGTACGTTGTGTAAACTACTGTGACCTTAACTAGCATTCTGTGTAAGGGTGATTTAGTAGTCAGCCCCAGTGGTTACGGTCCTCGGCTGCTGACTAGAAGGTCGCGGGTTCGATCCGGGCCGCGGTGGTCGCATTTCAATGCAGGAGAAATGCTAGAGGCATATGTTCTGTGCAATGTCAGTGCACGTAAAGAACACTATATAGACGGTCTAAATTTCCGGAGACTTCCCCTACGGCGTGCCTCATCGTGGTTTTGGCACGTAAAACCCCACAAATTATTATTAAGATTGAGTCAGTAAGCTGTACAAGCATTTAGAGCGATGACCCTTTGTTTATATGCCCACCCTGTGTTAATCGAAGTATTGCTGCTTTATTCATTGCGGCATTCTGTAATCGGCTAGAGAGAGTGGGCGCGATGGACAAGCAAACACTGGTTGGTAGCAGACCCGAACGGGTTGCTCCTTTGGCCGCTTCGTGTCGAAACCACGTACGGCTAAAACATTCAGCGTTGATGCCGGCACGCTTGGCCAGGTGTATTCTTGTTGCTGATGCGATAGAAGGGCCGCGTGTTTAGCGGCCACTATATACCCCAACCATGGCTTCCTGTGCGTGCGGGAGGTACATGCATACGCAAATGACAGGGGTTCGACGGAGAGCACTCGCACATGTATTTCACTTATATCCGTATTAGTTTGAAACATTGTGCTCACATCGACCCTTTGATGCGGCTTACTGAGCAAAAGCCTGCTCTCGACTGAACTCGTGGTACTGTAACATTGTTTCTTTATTTTTAAATCCACGTGCAGTAATGAATATCGAGGCATGTTTATTATGCAAAAAAAAGAAAAGAGCACAAATCTTGTCTCTGTGTTCGCCTCGCACTCTTTCGCCGAACATCGCGTGCAGGAGCCTTTCGCGGTTGTTTATTCCCTGCGGCCACCCGGCGCCACTGCAGATCTTCGTGCGCAAAAATCTCCACTTCAACCTTCGCCTCTCGTGACAGCGCAACTGGCGGCTCCTCCGTGCCTGGTCGCGCTTCGCGTGTGGCCAGCAAATCAGTGTAGGTTTACGAAAGGAGGTCTGAGAACCTGACGCTTGAGGCAAGTCCTGTTTCGTCTTCGCCGGCTGCCCGCTAACGGGCATAATGGCATCCCTTTGTTGGGCCCCGCGCGAGCGCTTTGCATGTTTGGCGCGTATAAACGGGGCGCCGTTGTAGCCGACGCGCCTCGCGGTGTCCGTACTTGTTACCATCTGGGGGCTGTTTTCTTCCTTACGGTGACGACGCCCATTGCCGCGCTTGTCATTGCCCCGAGGTGCGTCGGCCTCCGCCAGCGGGCTGCCAAGGGCCCCAACTTACGCCGGCCTCACGCAATTCGTTTTTAGACAGGTTTCCTCGCCGCCTTTTGCGCTGCTTTGTTCTCGGCGCGGTCGCCCGTCACGCGCCTGCTCTTCCATTTCTCGGCGCGATTCTTTCCCCCCTTGCTTCCTCTTCTTCATTTCGCTCGCTGTCGCGACCAGGCCGGATTCGAGCCGCGCGCACGCGTCGGCGGCTGCCGTTTCCGCCAAGGGAAATGACAACGGCAACAATGAATAATAGTGTCTGATTAGAGCTTCGGCGTAATTTCTAACCCCTTCAGACAGGAAGCCCTCGGCCTTTTGTTACTCTCGACTTGAGCCCGGCGGAAACCGAAGCAGTCGCGTCGTAACTCAAACGTAGCGCGCCGCCTTTCGGCGCCTGCGCGGCCTCCGCAGACCGATCGAGGACTCCACTTAAGGCCATCTGTTATGGGATATCTACACCGTCGTTCTCATGCAACGTCTTCTTTCGAAGGCGATCTCGTGGCTATTTCATTTCTCTTGCTTCGCTGCTGCCATCCGAACGGCGCGCCACGTATTTCATACGCCTGCCGACACGTGCATCCGCGCCCCGCGATGCACGGTGAAAAAAATACCAGTTGTAAAATGTTGACTAAGTTCTATGACATCTTAGCGAGACACTTGGAGAAATACAAAGTCTGTTGCATGATCTGAAAAAAAATTATCGGAAGTAAGCGAACCTTAACTCAGTTTCGAAGTGCTGCGACCCACGCATACGAGTTTGGTATATTGTACGCGTATGTCATCATGGCTGAAAAATATCAAACACTAAATACACGTGGGCGCGTCTAAATCAACTGCCCGCTCTAGATCTCATGGGTCTTGTGAAGCAAGCAAGACAGCAGATAAACGTGAGGAAGAGTATAGGCTGGGCAAGTCGCAGTCATTCATCCAACGGAAACGCTCAGGGCGGTATTTCACTCTCGATGCAGGAGAGTGCGCGTACAGCACCCCTATGTAGAATTGAATTACTGACAATATTTCACGTTTATTTAGCTGTTGTTCTTATGATTTTTTGCAGAAATAACATCTCTATAGCCCCTCTTTTTTCTGCTTTCGTTCGGAGAGCGTCCTAGAATGGTCACACCATATAGTTAGACCAATATATATGAAAAAAAAAAACGAATTTAGCCTCTTGTTTCTAGATTCAAAATAATTTCAAAAATATTTTATTTACGCCAAAGATGGTGTACTCGTTTTTGCATCCATTACACGATGTTTGACACTGTTGTTTATTGAGCAGACTGCTGCTGACGTGTAACTAAGTGAAAGTCACTCGTTTGCTGCAGCGTCGCAGCGTTATTGTCGTATGCTGAACTGGCAAAATTTCTGGCGTTGCTTTAACGATGCCGGTGACGTGGTCCTTCACTGATATGAACAGTGAAAGCCGCGCCGCGTAGCTGGCGGACTTCCCGAGCTTTTATTATGTTTTTTTTTTTTTTTGTGAGCCAGTGCTTTGTATATACATACAGCAACGTTACACATGCGGGTTGACTACTTTTTATTATTTTTTTTGTATGCGAGCCTATTGTGCTACAAGCAAAGTGCGCACGAATAACACAAAGGGTGAACTACACAACTAATTAAACCGACAGACAATTAAGCTGTATTGAAATGATCTATGTAATCTACTGTAACAATTACTGTATTGTAATGATTCTCACTTAAATTGAAAGAAACTAAAGTGGACGAAAAATCACCCTTTCGTCAGCGGGATCCGAACTCCCAACCTTCGATTCCCCCGAAAGAAAGGGTGATTTTTCGTCCACTTTAATTTCTTTCATCTTAAGTGAGAATCATTACAATACAGTTAAGAAACCACAAATAATGTCCCACGTGCTTTCCTTGGCTTAATTTTCTATCAGTTTCATTAGCTGTGTGTATTACAGAAAAACGAGCCCTTCGGACAATGCCCCTACTTTCGTACAAAGAGTGAACTGTGAGCCGAGCTCTCGAGCACATGCGAGAAAGTCATAGACGCGCGCTTCAATCCTCTCGGTTCCTTTTTGTCCCATTTGTCGTGATTCTTGATTGGATGGCTTTCTACATCACAAAAATGACATAATGCTCTGTCAGAGAAAAACAACTACGCTCACCACGCCTTCGCCATCACATTTGTGCGTGCCAAGAAAGCAGAGTGGAATTTCGCCATAAAAGTGTAACCGTGCGTGGATAGCCGACTTGACCGGAAAGGACGGCAACGTGTTGAAGAAATAGCGACAAATTTCTTGGCTATCGAAGCTGTTTCGCGACATAACCGAGTACAAGACGGCATTTACTATTTGCAGCCATGGCCAAGCCTGGATTATTACGACACCGACAGTCTTCACTTGAAGAGCTGCTACACATAATGGTCACTCTTACGTTTTTTCAACGTTCGCGTTTTTAGTTCACTCGCTCTAGAAGCGCTAAATGACCTTTGTGTTATAGTGTTCCAAACAGAAAGATACGTGGCCTTAGTTTGCAGCTTACATGAAATTATTAAATGCGAAGCATTTCTTTGCCGACCAAAGCCACTTTGACCATTTCTATCTAGAGTGAGTTTTTCTCCAGAGGTGGAGAAATTATATCCAGAAGGGCCTGATGCTATAAGCTAAGGTGAACGTGCTTTCACGTCTCCACAGAAGACAGGACGCGGACGCCCGTCAACTCTCCCAAATGAAGGAAATGAAGTCTATTTTATTTTATTCTTCTGCAATAAGCGGGTAAGGCCGGTGAAGTGCGTTATTTTTCTTTTATTTACGTGCACATAATATAAATTGGCGTCTTAAAACAGCGCCATCTGTATCGGCATGTTAACTTAAAAAGTCACCAAACTTTACAGTGACTTCTTAATTCTCTTAATTTACTCAGCGAAAACATGAAATTATTAGCGCCTTTAAATACTCCGTGAACGTCTCAGCGAAATGCCTGCCACTGCGCTTAATAAATGCGCGGTCCACCCAAGTCAGCTGACCGATACTGCCACCTCAGCTTCTACACGAGAAAAGTTCTATCTAAGGTCGCATTGGCCGTAAGCTATTGTTTTCTTTAGTGTTTAACATGCCATAAACTGTTTTTAACTCGAAATCAACTGTCCTGCGAAGTATACAGCCGTCTGTGGCTGGCTAAGCCGGAATCGAGTCATGAGACAGCCGGAAGAGTGAGCAGCCATTTTTTGAAGGACTACACTGACAGGCTGTCATTAAAAAAAAAAATGCGCTTCTGTTTCTTTATAGTTGTTTCAAAGGCTGGCAAAATGAATTGGTTGCGCGTATACATCTTTGGAGAAGTTAAGTTTCAAAGTTAAAATACTGCGCATCCTATTTAGCCATGTTTCTCTGGGGCGCTGGTGGACACCCCATAGAGACACGCTTGGAAAAAGCCCACGTCACGTGGTACAGCTGTCGCCGTGGGACGGCAAAATAAAGTCCACATCAGTGCCTGAATATATTTTCCTTGCATTCATATAGTGCAGCGTCAGAAACAACTTCAATAACTAGACTATTTATAATTCTTCGCGATCGGCAGACTTTGAGAAGGATACACACCTCACACGTAATCCGTGGTTACGTGATTACGACAACTACTTTCTTAACAAAACTAATTTTCATTGAGTAGTAAAGGAATTTGTTTGAGAATTGTTTTTGTCTTTGAGCGCGTGGAAAGAAGAGGCATCGGGCACTGTTACTGTGTTTGCGCATGGAACTGATGTGGCCATGCGCAGTGCCACCATATATGCTTGGCACAGATGCGCGGCCGCCTCGCACCTCAGTTGCAACGCATGCATAAGTGTAGCGCATATTCGTCATGTCATATCGCATACCGCATCTATCAACAGTTGTATGCATACAGTAGCGCATACATTGATCGCTAACTTGACTTCCACATAAGTACCGAGCCGGCTGAACTCTATAAACAGTAGCAGGAAGTCAGACTGAGTAGAGCCGATGCAGATAGCATTTCGCCCCCGCGGAGACCGGTATACCCAGAAGCTCATCGCAATGCATGCACGCGGAACAACCACGAGGCACGCACAAAGGTCTCTGTATCATATTTACGCAATAGACTACTTGTCGCTACATGTTGCCTATTTTAGGCGAATGGTTAAGAAGAATTAAGTAATGCGCTTTGTGGAGAAACGTAAGCTTGCGTGACTGAGCTTCGTAAGACAGACTTTCCAGTGGTGGAAAACAACGACGTGTTGTGTTGCCCGGTGGGCCACTCGCATTTTGATACGTGGTTCCTATAGTCGTTTAACTATATACGATAGTCATTTCGTGCACACTTATCGTGTGTGGGCATAGCCCATAGGGCAGCGACCTTTAGACGAGCGATAAGACGTCAGCAGCTTCATAATGCCTTGTTTTTTGCCTTTGCTTCGATCCCTTGAGGAAGGAAGGAAGGAAGGAATACGAAAAGGAGAAGGCAGGAAGGTTAACCAGACAGCAGTCCGGTTGGCTACCCTACGCCGGGGGAAAGGGAAGGGGAGTAGAAAGATGGGAGAGACAGAGAGAGAGGGGGGAGCGAAAAAAAAAAGGAAATGATCAATAAATGCACTTGAGGAGGAGCTCAGTGATGCCGTGACCTAACTGTCCACATGATTGTATTTGTTTTGTGCGTGAATTCTATATAAGCTAAGAGTTGGCTCTGTATTAGTGCGTGAGCGATTATACCGTCAAGATGGTGTAGACAGTCCGTCATGTACATACATCGTGTGGCTCCTGTGAGACACTACAACACATAATTTGGAGTGTACCGCATTCGTTACGCAGCGAGCACTGCTCATCAAGGAATATGGTCTTATTGGTCTTAAGTGTACGAACCTTGATGATTGCCTGTTCCCGGGAGGTTGTGCTACTCGGCGTGACCAGGCCCATCGAGCCTTACTTACTTGCTTAAAAAAATACCGATTTGGCCTCGCACTTATAGACATTTTTCCATGTGACCACTTATTTGTGTTCACGTCTGTGTTATTTGTTTTTTTGCTTTCCTATTTTCTTTCCTCCTTTTTCCCCCCTATCTTCCTTTCCCCTACGTTTCCCCTTTCCCAAATGAGCAGGCAGGTGTTGTACTCCTTTAGGTGGCAGTTGTCAGCCTGTTCCCTGCCTATTTCCTCTGTGTCTTCGTGTTTTCTATGTATTCTATTCAAACCAAATAAATAAATAAATAAATAAATAAATAAATAAATAAATAAATAAATAAATAAATAAATAAATAAATAAATAAATAAATAAATATTCACTTGGTGTACTAATATTCCAGGCCTGTGACAATTCCAATCTCTTGAGTTTCCATAAAAGGCAACATGTATTTTACGTTCGCGTGTGGTTGAAACGCGCTTTCTCTCAGTGCCGCTTTAAGCACTAAAAAGACTTTACAAAAGAGAAGTTCAAGTTCAGGGGAAGATGGAGGCTTGGACTGATGAGAAATCGTTGAGCAGGGAATAAATGGTGTGTGCCAACGTTTCAACAAGTGGACTTGTATTCGCCAAGGCAGCAATTGCCTTGACGAAGGCAAGATCAGTTGTCGAAACGTTGGCTGTTCAACGATTTCGCATAGCTTAAAAGGCCTCAGGGCTTTCAAAACGGGATTATGCATGCTCTTAAGAAGCGGCACGAAAAGAATGCAAGAAACCAATGAATTTAATGCAGCCGTTTTAGCAGTAACAATATTGGATTATTCCCCAGTTACAATCACAAAATACTTCTAAGAAAAAAAGGACGCCAAATATAATTTTCTTTAGGTAAATGTAAGCGTTACGTCATCCTGCAATAGCAGATTGTTCGGGCGATGACATGGGAGATTTTTTATCGCTGGCTTGTGCTACACGTTAATAATAATATAATTGTTTGGGTTAACGTCCCAAAACCACGATTTGATTATGAGAGACGCCGTAGTGGTGGGCTCCGGGAATTTTGACCATATGGTGTTTTTTAACGTTCACTGTAGCAAACGGACAATACCTTATCGAGGCTGACAGACACACAGTGAAATCCCGCTGTTAAATACATGTATAGGAACTGATAAGCTCAAGAATTAGCTTTCTTTTTTTAAAAAAAAAAGCTTGTCCATTGCGGTGATGTTGGGCAAGCTGGCAACAGATGTATGTAGCCAGCCTCTTCTCAGCGATGAATTGTTCGACGAATCCACAAATTATGTACGGTAAAATTAATTCTTACACTATTAGTACCCAGGGTCCTCGATAATATCAGCGGTTTGCAGCATCAAGCATACCATCTCAAAAATAATCAACACTAAGAAAAACAGAAGTATATAGTAAAATGCTTGAATCATCCGGATAAACGCTGAAATTTAAAGTTTATGATGAATAACAAACAACCTAACGAGAAAGTAGGGCTGGACACTAAGAAAGCGAATAAAAATTTACCCCTACCTGCGAATGTCGGAAGCGTAGAACGGAAGTATAGAGTTCGCTGAAAAAAAAAAAAAAATTGCGAATCCCTCCTGTCCCTGTAGCTACACGGGTTGTTCGTGGGGCAGTATAGGTAGTTAATTCAGTAAATGTCGAGCAGTAAGCTGCACAACATGGTCCATACGCATCTCGGTACAATGAAGCGGTTTGACCTGCTTCAGGTATGAACGCGTTCAAGTCCAACCCTTAAGTCTTTCATTGTCGAACGAAGTACCTGGTAGCGCTTATTGAAAACTATCCGGCTTCACTCTTCCTGCCGTTATTTTCATAGCTGAAGCATTGCAATAGAAACGCGCACATGGGCAATGACAGTCTGCCTGCACGAAAGTTGTGATCGCGCGCTACTTCCGCACCTGCATGAACACTCTCAGAGTTCCTTTCCTGTATGGTCCCAACATTGTGAGCACTCGCAATTACGTGGCTTTGAGTTGATGCACCTGAATGTGGACGTGTTGTGCGACTAACGGAGGCGCTTGCTCCTCACGCTTATACATGACTCGGGATTGTTGGCAAAGCGGTGACAACACACCTTGTCCCTAAGAGCGCCAAGCGACGGCCACGCACCTCTCGCAACGCCGACCACCCCTCGCTCATTCATTCTTGTGTGGCCTTCCTGCATTGACTCCGCGAAGGCCCGAGATATGCGGTCCAAATGCATTTGAACAGCGAGGCGGAGACAACATGTCGCAAACTTGTCCCTCTTTCGACGCACGCCATCACCATCCGTACACACGTCTGCGGGATTTGTCGCTCCACCGGCAGGACGCGTATAACCAGGGGGCGTGTCGCTGTCATGACAAGACTCTAACGCATGTCTACACACGCACGCAACCCGGTGCCGGAGGCACCGTCCGGCTGTCGGGCTCCCATGCGCTGCCGGGGTCCATGTATGTTCGGTGGTCGTGTCTCCGCGGAATGCGCGCACGGCAACAGCTGGCACTGCGGCCGGCGAGTTTCTTTCTTTTCTGTTCGTCTCCTCGGATGCGTGCGCACGCCTTGTGATCCCTTTACGGTCAGTCTTGTTTCTGTCATTAGGCCTAATTGCTCATAATTTGCACGCTCGTAAATTTTTAGCCAGCTCGCAAGAAGGTGATCGCCTTCGCAGCCTTTAACGACGTCTAATTGGCCGGCACGCCGAGAGAGCGTCATTCCCCCCTGCTTCAACTCACACCAGGCGTCTGCGCTTCTTCGAGGCTCCCTTGTGTGAATATTCAGAGCTGGCGCCTACTGTGACACAGCCACCGCACTAGGTGTTCGAGGCCGGACGTACGTATCGCCTTGCCGCCTATTGGGCCCTTGGCGACTCCCAACTGTCCACAATAAAGCAACGCTCAGGCAACCACACTGGTAGCATACATTTAGCCTCAGTACTTACTGGGAGGAAAACACGACCCTGTACACGGCCATCGTTTGTCGCTGTCAGCGTCACTTGAGTGTTTAATTTGTTTTAAACGGGCAGTGCTTCTTACGGCTCTATTTCGGGCCGTTTAGACCCATGCAGCAGAGCCTTAGAATGGCCAATGCTTTCTGTTCTACCTCTCATCCGTATCTTGTTATTTCTTCGTTATAATCAGCCATGAAGTACGTGTGCACGCGAGGCACGAGGCCATATTTTTTTCTCGTTTGACAGCGTAATAAAGTGCTTTCTCCGAAGACGCGGCCTGCAGGCGGAATCACCTACATGATGTACACGATGTGTTGGTTGTCTACACACGCATATAAGGCATATTTTAGTGCCGAAGGTTTGCCGCATTGATGCAGTATAATATTAAATGGCTACCCAGCCAAACGAGAGTATGAAATGCGTTATACTTGCAGCACGAGGTGTTTAATTACTTTCGGATACCCAGATTAACGAATCACTTTAACAGCAACAATCGCGACTGCAAACGTGTGCTAAAGACTGCAAGCTTTTTGAATTACCTGCCGCGTTATAGCTCAGCTGGGGGCTCAATCACTGCGACGGCGGCCGTATTGCGGTGGGGTCGAACTACAAGAAACGCTCGTGTACCGTACACGGCAGGTGCACGCTCAGGGATCTCAAGTAGGTGAAAGTAACGCTGATTTTCCAATTAAGGAATGTCTCATAAGCAGATAGCGGTTTTGGCATGTGAAAGCACATAATTAAATTTAAATTTTGCTAGTTCTAGAATTTATGCTCATCCAACGACAAATATAGCTGAAAACGAACTATACGCCTGCTGATTTACAACTTTCCCCTTGCCTAGTTCCACGCACGCACGCAAACGCGTTCTCTACAGGTCTTTTCGATCTACTGAGCATTAAGAAAACGTTCACACGTGGATTGATCAATATGGGTGATTCTAAAGAGTATCAATATTAAAGAGTATCAATATCAATATATAGGCGTAGTGGGTAAAGCATGAATGCGAATGCTCCGCAATGAAACACGCAAGCAGTTAGAAGCTGCGTTCTTAGAGAAATCTCCTAAAGAGTATTATAGCATGCAGTGTAATGCGCAAGTGAAAAAAAAAAAAAACTGCAGCCATTTTCGCCATTCGTTAAAAACCTTACGCGATGCCTATATTCTTCCGGAAAGTAGTGCGGCTGCTTCACCGTGGTGCTGACGCGCTCTTTTGAGCGCCGTGCTGTTGGCTGAGTGCAGACGCGGCGAACCCCCCTTCCCAGCCCGCAGCGCGTCGCTCGAAATTCGCCCCGCTCTTCAGCATCGAGATGGAACCCATTAAAATGCCCGATAGGCTCCTGCTGGGACTGATGCTCCGGTTCCGCCCACAAATCATTCATCCTAATTTTCCTACCGAACACCCCCGGCCGACTTCGGTTGGCACCAGCAGCCCCCACCGCACAACTTTTTGTCGAAACAACATGAGCGACAGCGACGAGGGAACGGGGTTGTGCGGCAGCCAGGGCGGTCCCGAGACCGACAGGAGCAGCGCACCCTTGTAAGCGCTCACCGCTGCACGCGGCACTGGTCGTGGTGGTACATGCGCGGAAAAAGAGAACGCGCTCGAAACGGAATGAGAGTGGAAGAGTGAGCGCCAAAGAGCGCGTGGTTAAGCGCAAACGCGTGCGCACAATGTAGGACGCTGTGGGCATCCTCCGGGACAAATAGATGGACGATAGAAAGTCGTCATCTGTTGTTGAATTATATTTCGCCATGGTTGGGGGCGACGATTGAGCGATAGTCTGTTTCCGTCCAGCAGGGGCTGCCTGAAAGGAGAAGGATGCCACCGCGTTTCGAAAGAGGTCGTAGAACGTAGTAAAATGGAGTGGTCGAGTCCCTGTGTTAGACGGGGTCCAGGCGGCGGCGGCGGCGGGCAAGCCCCGGTGATTGATATCGAGTGGGATATGCTCGGCGCTTGAGTGCCTTTCAGCGTCAGGGCGGCTACGCTGGCCCCCTCTGTTCCGCGTGCGCACACTTTTTAAACGCCATCACCCTTTGCTTGGGATTCGTGCTCACGTTTCTTTCATATCACCGATTTTTTTTTTATTTTTTTGATGACGAATTCTTTTTTTGTGTCCTCTTCTTTGGAGCACCTTGTTTTTTATAAGTGCCTTTGCAGACTGCGACAGACAATAGGACTGCCGTAAAGCGCGTTCACTGGGAAGCTTGTCCCCAGTACTTTTACGAGGCTTCGGAATAACACGCGCGTAGGTCACTTGCCTCTTCGCTATATACTCGCGAAACAATGTGCCACACGTTGGGTGATATCTCGGCGCATACCTTCGTTGAAGTCCTGCAACTATCGTAAAAGTCGTTTGCAGAAAAAATACTGAAACACAGCTTGGCTACTCTATACTATTTGCATGCATGATAACGATACAGCCTTCCTCTGTTTAAACTTATTTGCTTAGGATATAGTGAACAGCTCTTTACAGCGAACAGAACAAAATGAACATGCACTGTGCACTCCGAATTCCGGATTATTACATGCTAATCCAAAGATGCGTCAAGTGCACCCGCCCAGGGGCGTAGTCATGACGGACCGGCAGCGCACCCATACACATAGAAAAGATGGAACACTCCTTCCCAGTGGCGTAGCCAGGAATTTTGTTCGGGGGGGAGGGGGGTCACGTTGCAGCGCGACCTCCTCATTGAATTTTTAGAACGACTAAGTATATGAATAACATTTATTTATTTATTTATTTATTTATTTATTTATTTATTTATTTATTTATTTATTTATTTATTTATTTATTTATTTATTTATTTATTATATCCTCAAAGGTCCCGTATGGGACTTTACATGAGAGGTGGGCGTCATAAAATGGCGGTATCGATGAAGGTGTATGTTAGGATGTGGTTGAGCCTGCTTACTGGATGGCATTTTTGAAGCGCGCAAAATCGCGGATGACTGCTGCTTCGTTCGGAAGGTCATTCCAGTCTCGGGAGGTGCGCAAAAAGAAGGACTGCTGAAATGAGGTGGCGTGGGCACATGGCGGAATAACAGCATTTGGATGACTTGTGCGATGACCTCGATGGACCGGCTGGATGAGGTGGTTGTCACGCGGGGTTGAATAAAAGAATCTGTGAAAAAGGCAGAGACGTGCAATACGACGACGAAGAGCGAGGGTAAGAAAGATTTAACTGGTATTTGGGGGCGGAGACGCTCGAGTAGCGGGAATAATCTGAAACAATGAATCTGGTTGCTCGGTTCTGTACTGACTCAAGTATTTCGATATGATTAGTTTGGTGGGGGTCAAAGACAGCATATGCATACTCAAGTTTTGGTCTGACAATGGTTTTATAAGCGAGTAGTTTAACGGAAGGTGGTGCCATGGAAATGTTACGGCGTATGTACCCGAGAGCGCGGTTAGCGGAGTGAATTATGTGATTTATATGGTCGCCCCAAGATAGGTCACTCGAAAGATGGACACCCAGGTATTTAATCGAGTCAGTAGCAGCTATATGACAGTTGTTGATTGTGTAAGTAGCCGGCGTGTGGTTTCGGCGACGATGGAAAGAAATTAGCAATGTTTTTTTTCGCATTGAGGGACATCAACCAGGTGGTACACCACTGCTGAATACGTGAGAGGTCATGCTGTAGAGGGGAGACATCGGTGGGGTTATTTATAGCGCGTTAGAGGACACAATCATCAGCAAAAAGACGGATGTTAGATTCAACGGAAAGCGGAATATCGTTAATGTATATTAGGAATATAAGAGGCCCTGGGGCGGTACCCTGGGGCACGCCGGACAAGACATGGGAGAGGTCGGAGGAGTGATCATTAACATGCACGAATTGTTTACGGTTTGTTAGGAATGCTTCAATCCAACTAAAAACATGCGGATGAAGGTTTAGACGCGAGGTTTTAAGAAGGAGACGGGAGTGGGGTACCTTATCGAAGGCTTTTTCAAAATCCAAGAACAGTGTGTCAATTGGGATGTTACGGTCCATATGAAGGTGAATGTCGTGCAGGAATAATGTTAGTTGGGTCTCGCATGAGTGATCTTTACGAAAGCCATGTTGGTTTGGGTGAAAGAAGTTTACGGATGATAAAAATGTAGCAACATGAGAAAAGATGACGTGTTCCATGATCTTTGAACAAACACTAGTGAGCGAGATTGGTCGGTAATTACCTGCAAATGAGCGGTCACCTTTCTTGAAGACAGGAATGACCTTCCCAACTCTCCAGTCTAATGGGACTTCACCTGTGTCGAGTGACTGCTGAAAAATGATTGACAATATGGAACTGCATACATGTTTTGTATTTTTCAGAATTTTGCCGTTTATGCCATCTATACCGCATGAAGAAGAGTTCTTTAATTGGTTAATAACTTTTACAATTCCCTCTGAATTGAATTCAATCTTTGGCATTGGCGGAAAAGCAAAATGCGGAAAATCAGGAAGTTCGTTGTTATGTTCGTTAGTAAAGACGGAACAAAATGCAGAGTTGACGGATGGAACGTCGCAATCGGCAACGGGGGATCCAGAAGTGTCACAAAGAGAGACTGGGGTTTTGTCGTCCGGTTTCATAATTTTCCAAAAAAGGCGTGGGTATGTACATGTATTACCATGCACATACATTGTCACTGGTATTACCATTAACATGTTATACTAGTGACAATTTGTATTAGATGTTGCAAATCACTTCTTGAATGCTGCCCTCTGTTAAGGACGAGTAAGAAATGTGTTTTTTTTTTCGTAAAAATATTACGTTGGAATGCCCGCAAAATCTTTCCAGGAATAACTGTCTTCAATCTTTTCAATATTTTGTGTGTGTGTGTGTAACAGGTACGGCAAATATCACGTAAACTTCGGAACTGCATCAGTTTTGAACTGAAGAAGCGCCTGATAACAAAAAAAAAAATGAAGTCCACAAAATAACCAGGACGAGATCAAATATTTTAATGTAGATTGTTTACGCAAAATGTTCCTCTTTTTGCACAAATGATGCGGCCAGGGAAAAGCGAGAATGGGAAAGTACACCTCGAATACGGGCAAAACATAAGTCACCGGAAACAGTGCGCAGTATGCTTACGCAAAACTTCACAAATGTACATTTAAATATGCAATCAATAAACGGAACTAAACAATGATCACTATACATAATGCCCAACTGATATGTCCTTGGGCCATGCTGCTGTCTCGGACGCACCATGTGGACAGAACTATAAAGGAAGAGCGCAGAAATAACGAAAGAAACTATTTCAAAACTGTTTTAAAAGTGCGAACCACTATTGTGCCCTCAATATAAAAGGAAGGTTGCCGCTTCTAGTTCAAAAAGCAATGAGGAACAAAAACGACAAATGAAAGTAACAAACAATGCTGCTAGTACGGCTTCGCAATAGTTGAATTTATTTGGTAACGCCGCGTATGCCGACCTCTCAGTGAACAAGGTGAAGCTGTCGATTGGCTGGTAATGTCCACCTGATGCCCGTATTCTTATGTTTATATGAGGTCACAGTGTTAACTGCTAAAAGGTACAAAATCCTAACGGCTTTAAAAGGTGGTGAACAATAATATTGCGTCAGAATTACGGGCTCATTGACCTGAACTCTGGAACAGCTGTGCCTTTTCCTTTCGTTCGCGCTGATTTTTGTCCTGCTCGGTATCAAAGGGCAACGTTGACCCGGCGAGGAAGCTTAGCGAAACGGTCAATGACTTCCGACACGCTGATGTCGACATTTCTGTGGGCGTACAGAAGTGCCTGGCCAACCATGCGTTCCTCAGACATCGTGGAGCGTAAGTAGTTCTTAAGTAACCTCATGCTTGAAAACGTTCTCTCTGCGCTGGCTGTGGTCACTGGAAGGGTGACTAGAATCCGGAGTAGCTTGTACACAATCGCATAGAACCTGCTGTCGCAATGAGAGAGGGCATCGGTTCCAGTACCGGGGCGCTGGTTTGCTGCTTTGTTCGCCCGCTTTGTCCACCATAGTCGCAGTTCTCCAAAACCAGCCCTCGTTTCGACGTCATGCGCAAGAACGGACAGGAGATTTTCTGCTCCTTTCTCCCGATCATCTTGCATTGGTGGTATTGCGGATGCTACAATTATTGAAAAGTCCTTTAGAAGTTCCCTGTGCTTTTCGAACTGTTGGTTTAACTGGGCTAGTACGTGGTCCATGAACGGAATGAACAGGGTTCTGCGAAAATATTCTTCCGCGCTTTCGAATGCATTGCTCACAAGGTCTCGCTTCCGTACACCGGCTCGACGGCTGGTGATCTCCACATTCAGTTTTTCTGCCAATGTCTGCACTTGTGCAAATACTTTTGAGAATGAAGCATTCGTGTTCTTGTGGTCACTTTCAATTGTCTGCTGTACCACTTCTATGTCGTCAATGGCAGCGCTCATGTCGATACTCCTCGTCTGCAGCTTCTTTGACAGTGGCAAAGTCAGTGCTAACACGTGCTCCGTCACATGCAGGCTTACAAGGAACGCTGGTGAAAAGAGTACCAACATTAGACTGTTTGCCTGCACTGGACTTTCGCCATTTCCGTTAAACTTAATCTCCTCTAGTGCAGCGATCAACGGCTCAAAGAGGCTCACAAATGAAAGCACTGCATCGTGCTTCTCGGTCCAGCGCGTTTGGCATAGTCCCAAAAGGCGCTGCCTTGTAGACTCAGGACAGCTCAAACGTATCATTTTTCGCAAAACGTGTGAGCGGCTAGAAGATTTGCGGAAAAAGACTGACGTCGCCTTCAGAGTCACAGAACAGTTTCGAATGTCTGTGATGGAGCAAGCCGCACACACAACTAGATTAAGGTAGTGACACGCGCAGTGAGTACATAGAGTGCGGCTGGATATTTCTCACGAACAGCAGCTTGAACACCATTCGTTTTGTCGGCCATCGAACTTGCACCATCGTAGCCTTGACCACGGAGATGCTGCATGTTAATTCCCATTTCTATAAGGCGCCTTATGATGGTGTCGGCGAGGGCCCGGCCATTTGGTCGTGAATTGGCCCAAAGCCTAAGAACACATCTTCGATTCCGTTCGCATCCTTATTAAGGTACCTTGCACAAACAGTAAGCTGCTCGATACCAGCAACATCCGTCGTTTCATTAGCAAGTACAGAGAAGCAGCCTGCAGCGTTTACTTTTGCGACTAGGCTTTCCTTGATGATTGCAGCAGAGATTTCTATGATGTGGTTTTGTACATCTGGACTAAAATATGAGGCCTTATTTGGGCAATTTTCCAAATGCTTTTTTAGATCTGTGTCGCCACAATCCGCGCGCATGCGAAGCAGCTCTCTGAAGTTGCTGTATTTATAGAGGAGGCTGTGCTTGAATCCATGGGACCACTGTCTGTATGTCCACGGAGAGCCACGCCTTGCCGCCCGCAAAAGAGAACTGTCTCAACTATAGGCTGTAACTTCCTTCGGGTCTCTCTTATTTGAATTTGCCTGCCATGGTCCGGTTGATCAACAACACTGGGCACACATCCTGAGAAGGTTTGAAGAAAACTATCGGCTACCAGATGAGCGTCAGTGTGATATTTAGTGACTTCATGTGCACCGAAGGCTTCGAGGGCGTGCTTCCACTTTTGAAATGGCTTGGATACGAGGGCTTTAGTGCGCGGATGTTGGCCCTTGCCAATCTCACTTCTGCTAGAAAGGACACACACTCGGCAAAACGCACCCTCTTGAAGCGCTGAGTAGCTAAGCCATCGGTACCTGTCCAGCCAAGCCATGTAAACCTTCGTTTCTGCTTAAAATCGTTCATAGACTTAAACATATAGCATGGCAGAGGAATCCAAGGAGAAGCTAGCAGTTGATGTTTTGTGTCATCATCCACTTTTGAGCCATCTGTGTAGAGCCCGATATCAAACTTGCTTCTGCTAGCATTTTGAGGATAATCAGGCTGAAGCCCAATAAATCCCACCACCCGGGTGACGCCGCTGGTTGGTGTTGTATGAGAGCACGAAAATTTTCGGGGGGGGTGGGGGGGGGGGCTGAAGCCCCATAAGCCCCCCCCCCCTGGCTACGCCCCTGCTCCTTCCTTCTTTTCTCTGTCTGTGTGTGGTTGCGCTGCCGGTCCATCGTGAAGTACAACCAACTAGCCCAAGTTTCATTCTCGCGTAGTCAGAAATTTATACGGGGGGGGGGGGGGCGAGGTCCGACCCGTCTTTATGTCTGTTCGCGCATGTGTTATTAATGTGTGCGTGTACATATTACATAAAAATTGTGAAAATTGGGGGAGGGATTGACCCCCCCCCCAAACCCCCTCTCCCTCTCCCTCCTTGCGGCTACGCCAATGCACACGACGTAATTGTGTAATTGTCTCCTGTTTGCATGCTGTGGTTGTACAGAGCATACAATCCCTGATTTAATTCCATCTCAACGGTTAGTGGAACTTCACAGACTTGATTTCAAGGTCTTCTGAACGCTCAACGTTTAGAAGACCTTGTAACCTTGAAGACCTTGAGAAGGCACTTGTCCACTGGGTGTCAGACACCATTGAGAAATGTCTCGAGACTTCATCTAAAATTAACTTAAATTAAATTTATTATCTAGCTTAACGAATGAACAAGGGGGTGGGGGCTAAGTAACTGCGACCAAATGTAGTTGTTTAACGTGAATCCAAAGCCTTGTGCTCGAGCAGTCTTGCATTCACCCCCACCAAAATGCGGTCATTTGTCATCGTTTAAAGAGTGGCTTTTATGCATGCACATCTGATATTTCGTACGCGTTTCGTTAGTCTTGTTGCGGTTATGGAACCGGCAGTAGGTATCCTTGGCATTGGGGTGAGGATTTTCTCGTGACAACTCCCGAAGCAACCTAATAGCATCCCCCGTGGTACTGAACATTCCTATACCCAAGGAATGGCGTCAGACTGCAAACGATGCACAGGTTGGCCACGGCCACCTCTTTGACTTCTTTGGGAGCCCCTCTCAACCAGCCTGCGCATGATGCCTGCGGAGTCGTGAAATGTGCATTACTTGACTTGCCGGTTTAAAAGGGGTCACTAACTTCCACAATAACATTAGCGCGAGTTAGCGCCCCATCTTTATCACTTGTCTTTATCCGTCCTATTCAGCGATGCGCTACTTAATTTGTATCAAAGGCACACCAACAGGCCCTAATAGCTACCTTAGTCCAGTAGCGCAAACATTTACCTGCATAATTCTGGTCGCTGCTCATAGTATTTTTCATGATGCGATCATTTTGATATTTCATAATCGATCGTCATCATCATCATCATCATTATAAAGAAAGCGAAACCAACTTCGAATCACATGAACCCGCCTCGGTGGTAGTGGTTACAGCGCTCGACTGTTGACCCGATGGTTGCGGGATCGAATCCCGGCCGCGGCGGCTGCATTTTCGATGGAGGCGAAAATGTTTGAGGCCCGTGTACTTAGATTTAGGTGCACGTTAAAGAACCCCCAAGTGGTCGATATTTCCGGAGCCCCCCGGCGTCTCTCATAATCATATCGCGGTTTTGGGACGTTAAACCACAGATATTATTATTAACCATATCGTGCTTATGGCACGTATAAAACTCCAGATGATATTAGTATTATTATTTGAATTACATCATTCCTGTTTGAATTACAACATATTCCTGGTTCTTGCAATCTCCTCACTACCCCGGCAATAGTTAAGGTTGAAAAGCTCGGATTATTCAGTCTCCAGAGGTAACACTCAACGAAGAAGCCATAGTGAGCGAACGCGGGGCATACACTTAAAGGAATGGCAATTGACACAAGAACTCTTGCGCTCTTCAGCGCAAGCTCAGCAAAGCATGCTACCTCCCGAGGAAGATCAACACGCACTATAGAGCAGTGAGCGATAAGAGCGTGTCCCTTTTAACTCGGTGGCTTATTTCATTCTACATACCTGCTTGTGCTAGGTATTTTATATCTCCTCGATTGCTCATTCCCGCGAATGCCAGCACGAAGAGTGCCGAGCGCTGGGCTAAGAGCACCTCTCCATAAACGCGATTCAACGACAGCCCGAAGTTTTCTTCGACGCTGCTTTGCAAGCGGTCAGAGCCCAGGTAAGAAAACGAAAGCAAGAACAATTTAAACAGCGACACGATCGCGCAGCAAAAACAGCGTCCAAAACCGCCCTCGAGCAGCAGTCGCATTTGTGTCTGCGTCTCGGGACCACTTCGCGCCACTTCTTCGGCCAGCTTTTGCTGAGCGGGGAATTACAGGCATTTCCTTCCTGAGCCTTCGGGAGCCACTGGGAAGCATCGAAGTCGTTTTGTGGCGTCGTAAAAGAAAGAGAGCAAAAGAGAGCGCGCGCACACCCGGTCGGCCTCAGCGGCGCGTCTCACTCGCGAAGTGGCTTGCCCAGAGGGAACGAAAACAAACAAACAAAAAACGCAATGCCGCCGCCGAGTAGCTGCTAATAGCGGCCATAGCGTGCAGGCGTTGTCGATTCATTTTTATCATGCGCGACTGGATGCGCACCTCCTCTCCGCTTCTGCGAGTAGCAACCTCCGCTGATCACACGAAGCGGGCGCAATGAGTGCTCCTCCTCCCAACCAGCGCCTCGACTTTCGTCGGCCAAGATTGTCGCATCTCGAGATGCGACAACCCGGCGTCAGATAGTTTTGATGCTCGACGACTAACACGGTCGTCTTCGGTCCAATTTACGACCGCCATCTTCGTCTCTCTGCGCATGCACCGGCTGATAACGCGGCCAGTCGCCGCGGCCACCTTTTTCGGTGCTGTCCGCACCCGCGACGTAATGGCGGGGACGGGAAGGCTGGGCCCGCTTATCGCTGGCTGCGTGTTTTAGCTCAATGATGAACGACCTGCACTCGCGCCGTGTCTCGGCACAGCTTGCTTTTTCGCGAGAGAATGCTACTCGGCGAGGGCGGCTTCGATATCGGCTGGCGACGCGCGGGCCTGCGCCGCGGCCACCGAGGCACCGCGCAGGCTGTGTTCGCTCGGCGCGACCGTTGTAGACAGCTCTTCAAGATTAGGGCATATCTTAAGAGGACGCCCGGGAGACCAGGTCGGGGGCCTTCCTGCGTGTTCCGGCCGAGACACTGTATGCCCGTGCGCTTTATCGAACACTGTGCGCGCCCGTATATGCGGCGTTTCAAAGCGGACTCGCATATTAGATATGACGCCCATATCTGAGGCGCCGAGCTCGCTGTTCGCGCCAATGGTAACAGCGTGTAAATGCTTGTGCGAGAGGAACACTATCAGGCCCTTACGAGCTTTTTCACACATTCGGCGCGCAGGAATCAACGCATTTAATTCGTATTCGCTCTAGACGGCATGCGCTACGGTTGTGCGTTGCCACGTTCTTTTCCGTGACTGCTCCACGAAGAACGTTTATATTTAAGAATGTTTACCTTCACTCATTAAAAAAAAATGTATTCTAAGTGTTGCTGTGGAAGCGTGTATACCTGCGTAAAGCCGTAATTGTGCTTTTCGAGATATGTTCCACTTTGTAACAAATGGATTGCTGTGGAGAAGTGGAGGTAACGACCGCCTCGGCTGTGTAACTTTATCTATGTTGTGCAGCAAAAACATAAATGAGCATATGATGACGCTAAATGAATAAATAGACAGGGAAATGAAGCAAATAAAGAAAACAACACGAACAAGGACAGATGACTGACAAAAGCTCACATTTAACAGAATGAACGCAGGTAAAATAATTTGTATCATGACGCTGTACCAATTGTTAAGATAGTACTTTAATCCTTTGCTCTCAGTGATACTATGATTACACTATGCCTTATATCAATTTTACCAGTTTGATAAATTCTTTTTCGGTATAACGTGAGTTCTATTTTTTATTCCTTCCGATTTTTTCCCCCCGTATCAGTGCTACTGTTCGTGTCCAAGTGGCTGAGTTCGATGACCCGTTTAGGAAGTCTTCTTAAGGCAAGAAACGTCAGTGAAACGAAAAGTTTTGCGGTAGAGCAGCACCTAGCGGCGTTATATAGAGTGCTGCGCCTATAGTGACGGTATGCAGGCTGCAGTGAAGCGTAACGCGATGCCTCGCAGGAACGCGGAGTGGAGGTGCGAAAAGAAAGACCGATCGCGACTAAAATCTCGGAGCGATTTCCAAGACATGACGAGAATCTTTACAATGGTGGCATTGCTGGCAATGATGCGACGCGAGCGGGACCGGACAGATGCCTCGGGCGTGCCTGGCGGCCTCCCTCCTCCTCTCTTCGGCTATCAGGCGACCGGTAACATTGTCATCGCCATCATTTCAGAGATCCCATAAACGATGTGATGCGTTTCTGCGACCGGCGTCATTTATTAAAAGGCGATAAGGCGCGCTCCTATCCGCCCGCTGCTCGAGTGTTTCTTCTTGCTCTTCCGTTCCGGGCACACGGGGGCCAGATCCAGTTTGCGTTCCCCGTCGTCCTGGTTTTTCTCTGTTTGCATCGTTTTCTCGGTTTTTCTTTGCTCTCAACAAGGAGATCGCGCGTGCGTGTCTGTTGCGTTATCCCCTCTCCCTTTTTCCCCCGGCATGTAAGGAGGCACGTACGCGAGGTCCGCCAAGGTGTGCTGGGCAGCGTCACGATGTCGACGACGATAGGATGTGTCAGACGCGAAGGAGCGCGATCCAGTTGCGCGCGCAAGGCAGCGCCGTTCGGGTTCTCGGACGATGTTGGCGTGCGCTTATCTCAAGGGCCCCCAGTGTGAAAAGGGAGATGCACGCGTTTTATGCTCTCGGCCGGGTGTTGCGGACGACGCCTGGAGCACTGGCGATGCCCGGAATGAGCGAAGGCTGTCTTCGCCGAGTACACTTTACACCCCGCACTATCCGCCGCGCGCCCTTGGAGTGAAGCCACGGGCTTCATTAAAGTGTGCATTGCTTTTAAGAAAAGTGTTTCCCACGGACCTTGGGCCGCGCACTCCTGAGGAGCACCATAACTGTGGAGCTGTGGTCCTCGCCCCTCGAGCCAGGCGCAGTCAAGGCCCTCGGGGCCTTCCTTCATCTTCGAAGGAAGAGGGAAAGAAGATGTATACCCACGAACGTCTGCGAAACAGCACCGCGGCAACATTTACTTTTTATTTTATTGCTCGCCTCTGTAGGCTTCGGTCACTGGCAACCTGGACGTTTCGGGTCGTTTGTCAAGTGCTCCCCAAGACCACCTTGGTCAGAGTTAAACGCTGGAGCAGGATGACGACCTTCTCACGGCTGTGAGTGATTGCTACAGCTTAGCTGGTGGCGCTTCCTTGAACCGGTGTCACTATCGCTATGATTCCTGCATGCGGAAAATTGTTGGACTAGAATGTCCTCCGTAAAATAAATACTTAAGATTAGATTTGTTCGAGAAAGGAATGTTCAACCATGTAATGTGGCACTGCAACACTAGATCCACCGAAAGCTTCCTTAGTCCCCCCAACACCCCCTGCAGAAAACTTCATGGACTATAGGAGTAAAATATGTACCGAAGAATAATCTGCAAGTGTATAGGAATACAGTTAGTGCGTTGCGAATGGACTTTACGTAGACCCTGTTCCGTGTTGTCTGCAAGCGAACGACGAATATCATAGTTATAAAAGGTAAAATTGCTAAACTTGTAGGTATAAGAGGAGGTACCTGCAACGCTTGACATCGCAGAAGTCACTATATTCAAATTAATCTTTACGTAGATTGTTATGGCCCATCACAATTACCAGTACAAACCAGCGAAAATGATTGCGCGAATTTGCTTGACTAGATTAGCGTCATCTGCTCTTTGTTTTCCTTTTGTCTTTTTCGTAGGAGCAGGAGACGAGAGGGAAAGTACGCAAAGGCAATGACGTCGACCACACACACTACCGCTTTTGCTACCGTACGCATAGGAGATGAGATTGTGGGATGGAAATAACGAAAGATGAGGCAAGGAGGGATGTCCTATCAGAGCGGAACACGTGTGGCTGTTCATTACGTCTCAATCAGCGAGGCCAGTCGACATGAAGAGTAGCGCCAACGCTTGCATCTCTTTGCAAGCCTGCGATGCATATAAGGTCCTGGTCCATGTATATAACCGAATACTTCTGAAAAGCAGTATCATGGCACTTATTTAGTTACGGTAATGTCAGTGTTTACAGGCGTCAAACTACGGTATTTAGAACAATTAGTCTATTGACAGATTTTAAGAGTCCAAAGCAGCACAAAGGCAATGAGAGATGTTTCAGTACCGGAAGCATGGAATAATTTTGACCCCGTTGTAAATGTTTTTGCAGGCGTTCACCATGAGAATTAGCCTGCTGGAACCGGGAAGCAAAACTGCGTCCTCATGCTCAGTATGAGAACGCCATAGCCTTTAAGCCAGCGCTGCCGGTGAGAGCCTTGGCCGCCGGTATACAGTTACACCACTAGGACGGTGAACAGTCGTAAATGGACGTGCACCGGTGTATAATCAGCCGATCGCTCATGTGCTGGAAAGCTATCGCCTGTTAATGTACACGTATACGACGCTTGCTCGTTCCTTTTCCGATGCTGGATAGACAAGAAACGTGGAAGTGCTGGTGCCCACTACGTATGCCGATTCGGTCAGGTAAGCGCGCGAAACGAGTCTGAGTATTTACGATGTATTTCTTTCTTTCTGTTTACTTCATTTTTGTAGCTCGAATTTTACATTCAAGTAGCCGTGTGAAAGCAAAGAGCAAAAGGCTGCCCGTGACCTTCGGGAAATGTCAAAAGGATTCTTAAATAAACAGTAGATTATAATTCAACCAATTACAGTTCCATCTCCATTGTGGCTTAATAATAATGCATGGAGATGCAAGTCTTCGTACGCGCTAGCCCATTCACATCAGCACACACATGAACCTTTAACGCTTGCTCACGTTCGTAATCCCCTTAAACTGATTGATCAAACAAGATCGCGGCCTTAAATCCTGACCTTGCGCAGTACTGCCCCGCAAAGAGCTTGGTTTGTCAAAGCTTTGATGGTTCACTTGAAAGAAAAAAAAAAAAACACGCAGGCGTTCGATAGCGAATTCAGCGCGACCCATAATCGGCTGAGCGTGCGCGAGCACCTATATCGGACGGAGCTAATGGATCGATCGCGAGCGTCGGACTTGCGGGGCGCCGTCTCGGCATCGTCTGCCTCCTCTCGTGCGCCTGTCGACATTTCGCTGCCTACTTGTGGCTAGCACAATTTACTAGCAGCCAATGCTTGCGTGGTGACCCAGGCAGGACCCAAGAGCGATTTCCTATTTAGACGACGCGACCAGCTCGCTTTCTGGAGGGCGTGTGATTACGTAGATAGGCATCGTTACGGCTCGTTTACTGGGAGCAGCCCCAGAAACTTCCCCTCCCCCAAGTCTGGTGACATTAAGTGCCGGGGTTAAAGTCGAAATGGAATCTATTAAAAATGGGCGGTAATTACATCGTCGCATCGGTACGACCCCATCCATCTTGTCCGTGCTGCTCGCGCGCGCTTTCGACAGCGCCCTTTTGTCGATGGCCATGGCCGCGGGCCCGGTGGGTTAATACAAGCCATTTGTTCAGAGAGGGCGATTTGTTCTGCGCACAGCCCATGCTCGGATTGCCGCGTGCTACCTGCAATTATGAAAGTCAGCGAGTTGTTCCTCCGCACTCTGTAATTCGCAGCGACGGCCGAGTGCGCGGCGGCGGCCGAATTCTTGACTTCCTGGTTCGCCTGCAGACGTCGTCGCCTGTGGTCGCGCTGAGGAGCGGCGCGGGCCGCAGCCCGTATTCCGAAGCGAGCTGCGCCGCGCGGCTCTCTTCTGACAAATCGCTCTGGGCTTGATTTTTGAGAACCGTGCAGGGGGCTTCGACGGCCGTCGCATTGTGCACGCCACCAATGGTGTCATGCACTCCCTTCACTCTACAAACGCTCCCATCAATTACAGCAACGTCGTACCATGGCCTGCATGCTTAGCAACCCCGTGCGTGGGAGGTGTCAGCGTGGCAGCGCCATTTTTTATCTGCGCTGTGTCCGCGTGTCACCCATGCATAGCTACGGGGCGCTCATGGTGGATAGCCTCAAGAGTCGACGTTAAGCTCAATTTGACCTCGATCTCACTGAGTGGTGTTGCTCTGACGACCGCCAGATATTTTACGTGGCTCATTGTGGTGAGTGACTGTAGAGTTTCTACCACGGCCGGGCGAATCATTAATCTCGATGTTTTGCCTGCTTTCCTTCTTTCCTTCTTTCTTTCTTGCGGTACACTATATTGCTGGAAAATGATCGGCACGTGTTATTACTATTATAAACTGTCTCCTTCACTCTCTTCCCACACATGTGCACATTTATATTGCCTTCCTTGATTTTCGCCATAAAATAAAAGCCACTACCAATCACTAGTACGGTAGCAGGTGGACGAGGCTTCGGAGCATGGTCGTAATGATTTGAGGAGAAAGAAGTTCATTTTTGCAAGACATGAGGCAGCACGGCGCAGCTTCGTAGGGTGGAGGGGGAAGGGGAGTGAAAGAAGAGAGCGGAAAGGAGAAGCCTCACTCTCGAGAAATAAATACGCGCAACGCCGAGCACTTGCACACGAACTCTGAGTGCACTTGACCAAGCTATGAGCGGCACCCGCACATTGGAATGTCGTCCTTAGTCAAATAATTTAACATTAGTTTGGCAACATGGAGCGCTCACTGAGCTTCAGAGTAGTTTTTATTTAATTCGCATAAAATTAGAAATGCTGGCACCGTGGCTATGTTGCAGGGTGCAGGTCTTTTAGGTATCGCGAGAATCCCACACAATGACCACGCTCATACAGAGACCTAAAAGGCGAGCACACAAACAAGACGCACCCACTCGCATTCCAGAAAGAGCCCGCTGTTTGCGATAATGTTTACTCCGTGGGCAAACGGGTCCCGCACGGACTGCGGCGGGAGTAACATTTTAGAACTGCGGGTGCGCGTGAACAGACACATGGACGTGCGCCAGGCAGGTGAAGTTTATTCAGGGCCGCCGACTATGAATCGCAGCCTACTTCTTACCTTGGAAAGCAAACACCTACATTTCAATTTCAAATGCGTGCTAAACTTGGGCATGCAAAGGATGAAGCAGAGCAAAACCTCGCTCTACAGGGGCGAACGGATAAAAAAAAAAAAGCAGTGGGGATGGTATACGGAGGAAGAGTATACGAAAAGTGAAATGACGCGCAGTTCTTTTAAACTATGGGATAGATAATTATGCAAGGAAAAGTCCTCGTGCAAATTTTCCATATTCAGAAGCCTCAATTATTCTAATCGAAGCGTTTGCTTTTCTTTTTGTCTTTTTATCAGAAACAACAAAGAGGTCTGCGTAAGAAGGGGAAAAATGTGCGTGTACTTTAGGTAATCCAGATAAACACGAGGGCGTGGCACACGCGAGTTTGAGCACTCGAACACTGAATCTCCATGTTTGCATACGTGTCCAGCCTCATTGCCGTATGTTAAACATCTATTTTCTTGTCTAGCTTTTATTCGTTTGCTTGTCTTGTTGCGTTAATTGCTCGAAGTATCCGGCTCTGAAGTTGACCGTATATCTTGGCCCTTTATCGTGATGCAAAATAAGACAAAAAAAAAAAAGAAACGAAAAACGCCGCAAACACCGTCGAAACGACGAAACTCTCTCGCAAGAATTATCTAATTAATTGCTCAAGGAAACAGGTAAAACTACATGTTTAAGGATAAGCGACAGCTGCCGTACACCACTTGCGTAAAATCCTGCCGCTGACGCCAGAGGCAGATAACAAGAAAAAAAAAAAAAAGGACGAGGGTGCACGTTGCCGACACGAACAAATGCGCAGGCATACGTAATCACCGGCCCCATTTGCTCAGACAAACGTAACGACGCGGTGGAAGAACTAGATTTCCTATCCTAAACCTTGGGGGTGCAAGACAACCATGCATGCCGATTTCTCCGCACGTCGCGATTGTGGAAATAAGCAATGTGCTGCGTTCTCTTACTGTACTTTTATTGTTTCGTTGTTTTTGACGATTAAGGGAAAGAGAAGAAACAAGGAAACTAGTCGTCGACGGAATTATCGCGCTTGCGATCAGTTGTTTTGACGCTGCCTCTTTCCCTCTCTTGAATGCCGTAGTCGAAAAATGCGCCACTCAAAGCAGTCCCGTCGTAAAGTAGCGCGCACAGCCAACGCACTGTAGAGGAGGAACGCATGGCGCAGGCCGCTCCCGATGAGACTGTGTTGCAATAAATACTGCGAACAAACTTGTTCATCTTGAATTCTGACAAAAGCGAATTCAATCCAACTTAGAATGTTTTGGCATCAAACAGCGGAGACGTATCCCTCACTGGCCATTGTGGCGGCACATGCATTACCGCCGACAAAGCACAAGTCGTATTGCAGTGTACGGCAAGGCGCTCGGCCTGACCGGCCGCGTCACCTTTGCCGGAGGACTCGCAACACCGTGGCTGGCTGATCCGCCGCTCATTAAACCGTTGTCTCGGTGGCCCCATTCGCAACCATCACTGGCCGTCTACGCGCTAGTAAGCAGTGTTGAGCATGTGTGCCACGCAAGATATAATTGCACGTGCTGACAGTTTGTCGCGACGATTTCTCAAGCAAACAACCTGTATGGTACAATTTTTTTAGATATTTGACTCAGAGGTAGGGAGTAAGTAGGTGTAGGGAAGTCAACTAGATGGGCACTTGCTTTGCTGCCCTATACATCTCGAGGAAAGCTGATCTAAGTGGGCGAAAACGAAGGAGCTGGAGAGCGGTCAACAGCATTAGCACACGCACCGGGAGGCTGTGATGCGGGGACGACACCTACAAACAGTTGCTGATGCCTTTCTAATTCAGAAACAGTACGCTTGCCCGCGCTGCTGTCTGTGAAGTTTGACTGTCTATGGCTTAGAATGGCTTAGCACCCTGCATGAACAGCGCAGTCGGAAAATTTCACTTGACATCGTCACAAAGACAAGCGAAAAAGGTCGACAAACATTTGACATAAGGCGAGCATACATATAATGCTGGGCTCACCGGGTACCTGTTGCTAGAATATATAATGCGCGACAGAGTATGCGGGCCCGTCACAAAAGTAGAACAGACAACAAGCACGCCTCTGTTGTGCATATGTCCGGCTTTATATTGTCACGAGATACGCGTGCTCTTTGAGAAGACTGCTTTTCTTGTCATCCCGTCCACGAGAGGGTGCTCGCTCAACAAACTTTGGAACAAAAGAGAAAGTCACTTTGTAGAGAATTAAAGAGGTTATGCTCGCCAAAGCGTGAAGCGGCTCCCCGGCATGGTTCTGCGAGTCGGGTACTGGCGTGGCCGGCAACCCTTTATCGCTGCGAACCGATTCTAACGTTGCAAGCCGACCTCTCCCGCGGTCTGCGGCGGCTGACATGGCAGGCTATTAGCGCGGCTGGCGGCGCGTGCAAGAGGCTCCTCGGCTGCTGTCCATGGGCCGTGCGCAGCCATTGAGCGCGCTGGACGCCCTCGCGGCGGCCGTTCCGCTCACGCGATTCAGCCGCGTGCTCCGGAAGCGCCCTGGCGACCGTTTTTCATCCGGCGGTTATCACTGACCAGGAACAAAGACGGCTGGCCATTATCGAAACAATCGTGTTAGAGACACCTGAATAGAAAGGTCCCTACACTGGTACCTACGTGACGATGCGCGTGCATCTCGTGCGAGGAGTTTATACGGGCTGTGGAGGCGCGCCGCTTCCCATTAGGGTTTTTGCGTGGCTAACGAGTGACCGCTTGCTCCACAATGACGGAGCCCGTGTTGGACGAGACCGGGAAGGCGGCTCGTCTGAATGGCTGCTTGGCGTCCACTACGTCGAGCCGTTTGTGGTGACTCATGTTTGCTCGGCAGTTTCGCGAGACAATGCCGGCAAACACGGCTTTGTCGCCTTCGTTGAACGCTCTTCCGACTGCGGTTGCTGCCGGTGAAAGAGGAAAGTTGACCCTGTGGTCAGACTTTGTCCTGTCTTCGTGAGCGAAAGGCTTTCCTGTGTACTATAATCAGGAGTGGTCAGGAGCGTTGTAGCGCTACAGGAATAGCGAAATTCAGAGAGTGTTCTATTCACCGGTAATGACTGAGCAGACTTGGACAAGCCATGTCCCATCTTGCCGCACGATGAATATAGTTTGTAAATCATACTTGAAGAAAAGAGCGGCCGCACAACTTGGCATTTGCAGCCGTGTGAGCCTATAGCATACAAATGTTAGCTATAGTATTACAGTAGGCCTGCTTACTCGGAGACATTGTTTACATGGTGAGATGAGTGAAAAATGCTCCGTATTCGAGCGGTGTACTTAAACAGGGCAAAGGAGGACTTTTTTTTTATGAAGAGTGAACTCATTCTTGTTACTTAATCTATGCGGAGAAACACCCGGATGACTTGCAACTGTTGATGTGTAAGGTTTTACCATGCACAACATGGACGTGCCTCTTTGTTTTCTTTTCATTTTTTTCTGTTATTGTTTCGGCAGATATCCAGGCATAAACACATCATAAATTGTACCAACGCGCTTAGTTATTTCAATTATTATCTAACTGCGTATGGAAAAGCGCCACATTGTGTTCATATCATATGGGCTGGCTGTAAGCTTACTAGTGGACAAACGGCCGTTACGAAGAGTGAGGTCACCGGCTTCAGACAAGAGCAGAGACCTTCAAGAGGCCTGTCAACCAAGCAGAAGTGAGTTCTGCATTGATACTATGAGAAGTGCTACGAGCCAGGCCCGTAGCCAGGGGGGGGGGGGGCTAGGGATCTGCCCCCCCCCCCCCCAAAAAAAAATTTTTGGTGGAGCAGGTGTTTTTACCGAAAATAAGTATAAAAATAGTTTTTTTTTCTCAAATAGTCAAGGTTTTCAGCAAGTGACCCCCCCCCCCCCCCCCGAAAAAAATTCCTGGCTACGGGCCGAGCCCTATCCAGTAGTGCCACGCTGTCCTTTCCTTTTCTCGCTTTCGCTCTCTCTTTCTTTCTCTCCTCCGGGCTGTCAAATACGATCATGTTGGTGTTTTCAAGCAATCAAATGGACCGCAGCAGACTTGGGAGACAATAAAGACTAACAAGACGGTGAATTTAAGAATATGGCTGACCTTGACCATGTACAAAATGACGCTGAAGGCAATCGTTTCGCGCTACACGTCAAGAGTCACAAATAATGCACGAAAGGCCTTTAATTGAGCTTCGATTTCCCCCTGTGTAGGTTAAAAAATGTCCCTGCTTTTGCTTCTCTTCTTCTTCATAATAATTGTTAGGATTTTACATCCCAAAACCGCGATATGATTTAGAGGGACGCCGCAGTGGAGGGCTCCGGAAATTTCGACCATCTGGCGTTCTTTAACGTGCACCTAAATCAAAGTGCACGGACCTCTAGCAGTTCACATTTAGCGAAATGCGGCCGCCGAGGCCACGATTGGATCCCGCGACCTTCGGGTCAGCATTCGAGCACCATTACCACTAGACCACCGTGGCGGTCACTCTTCCTTTTCATAAGACCAAAAAATAAATAAATAAACCTGGCTGGTGAACACTCCATTGTCCGAAGGTGCGCCTAGATTTTCAACAAAACATACCGTCTTTTGGAATGCAGTTGAAACTCGATTTAACGAAGTGATCGGGGCGCTCGAATTATTTCGTTAAATCGAGAAGTTCGTAAAATCGTGCAAGCAGGCAAAGCAAGAAAGTCGGATGGATGCTATGAGCGTCCCCTTTAAAACGGGGCGGTGACATGTCTGCCACCAGGCTCCACGGAGACGATCAGTGCCATCTGCCGCATAAACATTAAATTACGAAAGCAACCGACGTGTTCCTGGGGGAGTATTTGCAGGGACAACAAACCACTACCGCCCAGAGCCTTTTGATACGTAAAAGCGCTACCGACTGCGGCGTGCAGCCTCGTTAACATAAAGCTAGCGTCGTGACTAGGATGGCTAGATGTTTTAATGCGATAGCGTTACAACCCACGTCCGAAGAAAAGCCGTCTGTGTAAAAATTGTGAAGAAATCACTGGATTCTTGCACATTTATTTTCGGAAAAACTTCGTTAAATCGAGTTCAGTGCCATCAAAGCTTCCTTCATTCGAATTGAGAGAGAGAGAGAGATGTTTGTTTACAGAAAGGCAGAGAGGTCGGCATGAGCGATAGCGATAGCCTGCTACTGTACACCGGGGGAGGGGAAAGGGGAGGAAAAAGAGGGATGAATTACGATGGTAAGTTAGGGAGGTGAGAATATACAGTCCCGTCAAGTTGGTGCAGGGCTATAGGCGCGCATCCAGTCCAGTGGCTTGTAGGAAAGCTGTGACCGCTCTTATGACCACAATTGCACTGTTGGCGTCAGGCCACGGGCCCAACACAATCTCATCAGTTAGTGGCCTATTATGCAATCCTTCAGTAGATGAAATCAATTTCTGTCGTTCACGTGCGTGTGCTGGGCAGGTAGAAAGTATGTGCAAAATATGTGCCAGAATTTGAATTGATGACAACATTGAACCCTGTGGGTACCCGCAGGGGAATGGAAATTTCTTCGTTAGATCGGAAAATTCGTAAAATTGGGTTTTGTTTGATCGAGCTTTAACTGTACATCTATGAAAGCGATTCCATCAGCGGAAACAAAATGCCGTCACGAAAGGAGCCTATTTTTTCAGAGTGTGAAGAAAGAGAGAGAAAAAAAAAATTGAGGAGCTCTTCGACTCTGTGAAATTGCATGCCAGCGAGGCTGTTTAGCACGCGGCACAGAGACGACACAGAATATTGACAAAAGGTGCGATCTCATTTAATGCCTTAATCGGCACTGGGTGGCATCGGCATCACATGCTCTTGTTAGCATTCGTCAGCTTAATGAGCGGCCCCTTAAAAGGCGCATCGCGCGACCATCTATAGACGCATGCTTGGCATCAAATTTTCGCAAAGCCAAAATTTTCCAGATGTATGCAATTCTCCATGTCGGCTTTACGTTCTGTCCTGAAGAGATATTCTATTCCAGCACCACGAAAATCAACGAAGCCTTCACAGAAAGTGTTCTCTTTCTACATTTGTTTTGCACCGCCGCTACAACGCATTCATATGGGTGTGATGTATCCACTTTCAGCGAACATGCGTGTGTAGCGCAGTTGTTAAAACACTCGCATTCGATGCGAAGCGTAGGGGCCTGGGTCATGTGCAGTCATACCAAAAAGTTAATTTCGTTTTATTTCTGGGAGTTTTGTAGCGTTAGCTACACTGGCCTAGCCGAGCCAGTTTCGCGTGGATCCTCAAGAGCCGTGATGCGCATGCGCGAGGATCAGTGATGTCACGCACCAGAGCCGGCAGCTCCCGCGCACTCCACCGCCGCCGCGCGCGACTCGCCGCCGCCGTTCTGCGCTTTCCAGAGGAGTGACGTCGCAGCCTTGGCAGACGTATTGGCGCCGGCGCGCGCGCAGCTATTCGCCTTCGCTGTACAGTCGCCGTCTGACACTGCGCTGGAGCCGCTTGATAGCGCCTCTGACTGGCGTTTGCCAGTGTGGTATAGCCATGGAGAAGGAGAGCGCAAATGCTGCTCAACGGCGCAGAAGAGCGGAGAAGCTTAATTCATCGGATCCCGAAATAGTTGCCTGCCAAAATAAATATACATGTGCCACATAATACGTATACCGTGTGTGTGACATTGGAGCAGCAGTAAGCGTGATAATCAAGCTAATCCTAGACAATCAGGAAAGCTAAGAATAGTTAGTTGAACCTTTGCTAACGCTACGTTATCCTGGCATAGCCGAGCTAAGCCACTGCAACATTTTTTGTTGACGCACAGGAAAAAAAGTACACGGAACCGTAGCCATGTACAGCTTAGCTGTAAAAAAAAAGAAAAAAAAAGAAACACATTTCGGCATGCGTGTTTGCAACACCTTGTATTCTCAGAAGCGTTGGTATAACCGGCAAAGAACCAACACGTCTCCTCGTGTTCTTAAGTGAGACTGAATTGCTGGAGACGTAGTAATGCGTACGGCAGTGACATTAAGAGAGACTTAGTAGCGGAACACTTGTAGGCCTTGATCGCCGGGCTAAACTCGTGACAACCCCCCCACCGAAATATCAAAGCCAATGTTCACAATATCTAAGGTTGCAGACATGTTCGCAAAAGTGGCCAAATAACCTTGCCTGTGCAAGAGATTAGCAGTGGTGCAGTTACCTCTCGTTGTCCAACTACACAAGAAGCGTTGTTGTTTTCCTGTGGTGAAACTCCGCATACTGCCCTGTTCCTTTTCACTTCTTGCTATTTATTTGTCTTTATTTTTTCTACCTTTTAGCTCAGAGAGCGAGGACTAGTACGTGGCAAGTGGCCGTGTGCTAGAACAACGTACGGAGGTCAGGGAGCAACTAAACGGGATAAGTGTGTGAGGCAAGCAGGCGCTACCCTCGCGTTGAACCTTGTTGGTGTAGTTAAGCACGAGACAAGAAAAAAAAAAGTTATACAGATAAAAGAAACAAGAAGTCACTATTGTGTAGGCTGCGTTTCTCGTGACAGCAGTAAATGGATGTAATTATGCGGCCTATCACATGACCAAGGTGTGGACATCCTTCCTCGTTTAACATGTTTATAAGACCTTACTTTCTGACCATGCCTCCTATGCCTCCAGTGACACCGGTAGTTAGCAATCAGACTCCACCAAGGCGAGCTGATTTCTGTTATTTTTCTTTTGGTAAACTTCAGACTAAAGACAACTACGCCCGACAGCGTGACTTTTTGTTTTTATAGTGTTTAAACGAGAGACAAATTACCTTCATCCTGTTTTTTTTTCTTTGCGCCCTCGTTATTCCTATATACTCGTGGTAAATTTTTGGAGCCCTTTTCTTATACAGCTGAGGGCCTTCGCGGTGGTACAGTAGCGACGGTGCTGTCCTGAAAGGCGCGAGTTCGATCCCCATCGCGGCTGTCGCATTTTAATGGAGGCGAAACGTTAGAGGCCCGTCTACTGTGCGATGTCATTGAACGTTAAACAACCACAGATGGTCGAAAATTCCAAAGCCCTCCGCTACGGTGTGCCTCGTAACCATGTGGTTTCGGCACGTAAAACCGCAGCAATAATTCTTTTCTTATAGCTCAGGATATCTTTAAGCCTATGCTGTCACATTTTATAACTCCAGGATAGGCACTCTCTAATATACATAGAACTATCACTTCAAGCCATTTTCGAGTATGAACACACAAAAATCCAGGTGCACCCTTTGTTAGACACGGGGGCCAACAATGTTCTTATCTTTCTTTTTTAGATAGTTGTACTCGCTGAAACCAAGTACAGCACGCACTTGTTTCATGCACAGCAGCGTTAAAACAAATTGGAAGCTTGGTCTGCTTGGTGATAGCTCTTTCGGACAAGGAAAACCTTTTTGGTGCTAGGAAATAATATCTGGGGTTTTACGTCCCAAAACCACGATATCATTGAGAGACGGCGTAGTGGAGGGCTCCAAAAGTTTGACAATCTAGTGTTCTTTGACGTGCACTGACATCGCACTATAGACGGGCCTCTACCATTTCGCCTCCACCGAAATGCAACCGCCGCGGCCGGGATCGAGCCCGCGACATTAGGGTCATCAGCCGAGCACTGTAGCTACTGATCCACCGTGGCGGACAGCTAGGAAACGTGAAAGTTGTCCTATCACATTTATTTCTTTCAATTTCTTGCTTACCAAAAAGAATTGCCTTGGCTGAAAGAAAACATTGACAAAAAAACCCCGCATTTCCCCGAAGGGGAGTATGAGGAAGTGCGAAGCACGGGGTGATGCTTTGAGGGGGCGCGCGCGACTAAACTGCAGAGCCGAGCGAAGGAGACGGCAGCGAGAGAGCACGCGCCAGCCGACCCACGGAGGTCTGGCCGTTTTTAAGTGCAAAGCACTTTTACTGATGATGATGATTAAGTGTAATTAATGATTTAAAGTGTTGTTGTCATGATGCACCCGACTGTCTTCCGAACTCGTTCCAAAGAACCCGCAACGCGTTCAACTTGTTGGCGGCGTTGCGCACGCCCGAGATGGGGCTCAGGTTGTTGTCGAACCACAGTCGATCGCACACTGCGCAGCTATATCCGAAGCTGCGGTCCAGGAAGTCTCGCTTGAAGCGCGCGTCCGGCCGATCGAATTCGAGGGCCCGCGCTCGCTCACGCATCGCGCGTCCCCGCGCCAGATCGGCTTCGGGGTGCTCGGCTCATGCTCGGCTCGCTTCGCACGCTTTCGTTCGGCGTCTCGCCGGCGGCCTTCATCACCACAGGCAATGCGCGGGGCGCGCGCAGCCACGGAGCGGAGGGCGGAGCGCGCGCAGTCACGTGGGGCGTGACGTCGCTGCGCCGTTGCTACAGACGCTCCTCTCCGCTCCTCGCGCCGTTGCTATGGGACGGCGGATTCAGGGTCGCTTATAAAGTGCATTCGCACTTAAAAACTTACTTGGAACTCGTCAATCACATTACCCGCAGTGGCAGCTAAGTTGCTGCGCTGCTAAGACCGAGGACGTGGGTTCGATTCCCAGGCACACGGACGCCATTCGACTGGAGCGAAGTGGAAAAATACCTCGTACTTGGATTTATGTGCACGTTAAGGAACCTCACCTGGTCAAAATTATTCCGGAGTTCCATGCTACGGCGCGCCTCATAATCATATTGTTATTTTGACACCCAGAACCTCAGAATGTAATTAATTTTAGTTTCGTTGATCACATGCAGACCACTGATGATATTTCCGAGACACTCTGAACAGATCAGCTCCAGGCAGTGATGTCAAAACATAAGTCTGACGGTGCTTTTCATAATTGTTCTGAAACATGATTCACCAAAGCTTTTAGTAGACGATCAACGCTTTCGTGATACATGCTTCGCCGCATGCTGTCCACGCTTTGATTCTGCAAGCTCCTGCATGACTCACCCCACCGGTCGTTGCTGTAGTCCGCGCTATGTTACGCCCCTCGAACGCGATGCGCTTCCAATGATCGCTGCTGTCGACTGCTACTCCTGCTATACTGCTCGCGTTGATCTGGCAACTATACCAGATCGCGTTCTGCGTTAACGTACGTGAGCGCTGCTGTTTCGTTCTTCCGCTGCTCCACGTGACAAACTACATAAACACCTACGCCGTCGTGCATGCTATAGGCGATGTGCGGTGTCCACCTACAACTCGCTCGTGTAGTCAAGCGCATTTTCAGAGCCCGGAGTTTGTGCAGACTAAACGTCAACCGCGGAACCATGCTATGTATACCTGCCCGATGACGTCACCACCATCGCTGATAAGGTGCGCGTGCACTCAGCAGCGCGATGCGCCGTATTCTGCTGCATGCGAACTTTGTCCATCGATCAGTTGAACACGGACTTCGAGATGAATTTCGACCGCTTCGGTAGGTATTATTTTATTAACACTATATGTCCAACATAGGTGCTGCGCACCGAGATTGAGGTGTAAGAATTTAAGATGTAATGGTACAGATGATATCGTTTTTCCCTCGCTCGCAACACTTATGGCATAAGCACCCGTTTCCCGGGGTATTTTCGGCTCGTCATCTGAAACCGCTGCGGAAACTCGTGCCGTTGATCTGGCTTATCTCCATTGCCAGGATAATCGGGCTTGAATAGCTGTAATGAACATCGAATGCCGTTAATAGAGGTCGCTTATTTTCGCACTGCAGCTCGAGTGCTGCAGGACCTGTTCAGCGTTGTCGGAGCACTCCGCGAAATGAACAGCTGAAGATGTTGTTATAATCAGTGTTATTTTCCTTCCCGTCATTGCCAACGCGATTTATCATGTGAGGTCAATTCCGGCGACGCTCGCTGAGCACTAGCGATCGCCGACTTTTTATGCGAGCGAGAATTATGGCACTGGTATTTAAGTGTTTTATCGTTCCTTCTCTCTTTTTCTTCTTTCCTCTTTTTTTTTTTTTTTCGCCCGTGTGCCTGTAAAGGTGCGCTGTTCTGTCGTCGAAACGGCGCGCCTCGATAGCGCATTCCACAAAAAGTAGTGACTCACTAAATGGGAACAGGAAGGCCTTATGGAGGTGCACTATTGGCAAATGCTGAAAGTATCTCGAAGTTGGCGCCTTATATCGAATAGGTTTATGGTTTACTGACTATCTATTAGTCAACAAGAGCCAGATATTACGTGGTTTGAACACTCGGCGACTCAACAACGGAAAATGTCGTGCGCGCCATCGAACTGCGTCATCATTCTTTACTGTTACAAACTTGAAGGCGCTCAATGACCCGTCGAGTTAATAATAATAATATCTGGTGTTTAACGTCCCAAAACCACCATATGATTATGAGAGACGCCGTAGTGGAGGGCTCCGGAAATTTCGACCGCCTGGGGTTCTTTAACGTGCACCTAAATGTAAGTACACGGGCCTCAAACATTTTCGCCTCCATCGAAAATGCAGCCGCCGCGGCCGGGATTCGATCCCGCGACCTTCGGGTCAGCAGTCGAGCGCCATAACCACTAGACCACCGTGGCGGGGCTATGACCCGTCGAGTTGGTCAAGTGGTGATGGTGCTTGACTGCTGACCCAGAGGTCGTGTGATCGAATCCAGGCCGCGGCGCCCGCATTTCGATGGAGGCGAAATGCTAGATGCCCTTGTACTTATATTTAGGTGCACGTTAAAGTCGAAATTTCCATAGCTCTCAAGACACGGCGTCCCTCATACGCATATCCTAGTTTTCGGACGTAAAACCCCTAAAATTATTCTTATTATTAAGGCAGGAGTCAGGGGAAGATGGAAGCTGGTGTCGAAAAATCAGTAAGCGGTCGTTATTATTAAGGCACTCGATTGTCCAAGAAATCCTTCGATTTTCGATTTTTAGTGACGCACTAACTTGCGACATGACGTATAGTCGGTGAAAAATGACAAAAGCTTTGAACAACGAAATGATAATAGCTGCTCCAGTTAATTTCCTTTATTGCTCATTCGGCAACCCTTCAGCCACCAAAAGGTCACTCCTCACTGTGCTCCCACATGGGGCTTATTTCGTCGTCCTCGCTTGTGACAAGGCGAATGTGATTACCCCGGACGAAGCCAGCGTAACCCGAAATCAACGAACTCGCCGAGGTCTTGGTGCGGCTAACCTTTTCGTGACCGCAACAGCGCCGGCGAATGCGTCGCCGAGGCCTCGCGTATGAGTGTCCGAAGTCCCGAGGATACTGTTTGCCGTGTTGCCAGACAATGGCGTCTACGCTGTGACCGCCGTAGCTCGATGGCGGTCGCATGACGTGCGCAGCCTCGCTCCGAAGTGCCACCTGTCACCCCGTTGTTCTTCTTCCGCAGACCTCGCGGGCAGCTGATTGTTTCGCCTCGCGTCGTGCGCTGACAACGCTCGGCTCGGCATTTCTCTGCCGAGCATGCGCGTGCCTGCGCGCTCCAGGGAGCGCGAGCAAGGGTTTGCAAGCGCACGCATAGTAGCCGCGTTTCCAGCGCACGAGTGTGAAGCTGCGGTGACGTGTTCGTGTCGGGGCGATAGCCGAGACTGTCGCCGTCGTCAGCATGCCTGCTACTCGCTGGGACAGAGCGTGGATAGAGGGGGTATTACGAAGTGGTCGACGACTCCGTTTCCTGCTTCTGTGACAGCCGCGGTGGCCGGCCACGCCTGGTACTTGAATGAATGCGAGGCCACGCTCTTGCAAAGGCTTCTTGGGGCACCTAAAGAGCGGGCGGCAAATCTAAAGCGCGGCTTAAATAATAGAGACGCCCAGTCGCGAGATGGCGTGTATGTCACGTTGTGCGGGGAGGAGTGTTACTTGAGGCCTCGTGGCGGACACTGCCCCGAAGGGTATAATGCGGAAAGCCGCTGACGTGATCTCTCCTTCTTGCCAGCGGCCTTTATCCTGTGAGGTAATAATGTGCTCTTACGCCTCCTTCCTCTTCTTCTGTCTCTCGCTTATTGTGTGCGCAGATGCCGCGCTTTGTGAGACATGGTTTTAGGTGACCTGCCTTATCATTAGGGGGCGTACGCGCGGTGGCGACGACTAAATATTTACCTAAAATGTAAATGTGCCCGTGCCGAATGGCAACTAGACGCTCTTTTGAGGTCGTAGTTCAAATTAAGTATGACGCACCATCTCTGGAACGAGCTTGTTTGGCTCGAAATTATAGCCATTCTGCCGGGAAGCTGCAGGAGGGCCAAAGCTTTGATTCAGAAGCTTGTTGTGTATGGGCACAGTTTCTATTTTTTGTTTCCTGTCCTTGGAAGAAGAGAACGCAGATAAAAAGCACCGAGTCCGTTTCTACAATGTCAGGTATCATTCTGTAATTGCCGGCACTCCGTGGGCGTTAATGAGAAACCTGCGACGGCCGAACGCCGCGCACACGGACCCGCGCAAGAAACCACTGTGATTACAGGTGTTTGGGGCAGCTTATGTATATAAATATGTATCCGTGTAAGAATGCTGTGCGGATTGGCCCGGTAGACGACGAACCGGACCGTGAAGTCAAATGCTCAGGCATCGCGAAGCCACAGATTACCGTTAAGGCATGATAAGAATGCTCATAAGCATCTCGTTTCTTTGCGAGTTCGTGTCCGTCGACTTTTCACGTAGTTGAATACATGTTCCTCTGCAGTGATGATATTAGTCCACAGGAGACACTCGTGGAAAAATAAACGTGCTACACCGAAAAAGAAAATGCCTGTTTAACAGGTATACCTGTTATAAAGCCCCAGCTTTAGATTTATGTGCCCGAAGGTGTATACGCAACCCGTGGAAAGCCATCGTCGCTAAGCGCGGGCAAACTTTCCTCACCTTATACATTGAACCCTTTTAACCTATGATGATAGCGCCCATCCACCTTTTGTCACACGTACCTCTTGTGCTGTATCCCTGCTTTAATTGGGTCTCGGCGGGGCGAAATTGCACCGCTCAAGCAGTTGGCCTGAAAACACGGGCGCTGTCGAGTGTGACAATGAGCCTCTTTGTGTTTACGCAACGACGTGATGCGCGCGGGCCTAGCAACGGATATCCTTGTTAAAAACTTGGAGCGTGTTGCCCTGAAAGCCCTTTCATGACCGAACCATTCATGTGGCATTGTCGGGAAAGGAAGTCTATTATCGTGTTGTATCTGCGCTATTAAAAGCAACAGCCGAGCAAGACAGGGGTGCCTGTGAGAATATAATACGTTTTGCACTCATCCACCGCAGAATATTGCGATCTATGCGCTCGAAGGTGTGCTCGAACCACGGTTTTTCTTGTACCGTGTCTCGAATCCAGTGCTATACCACTGAGCTGAAGATAGTCTCACCTTTACGGGATGAGGTTTGGTAGTTCTCGCAAAAACTCGGTTATTGACTTATAGCCATCCCAGTTATTGTCCCAGCTAAGTTGGTGACATCACAGCTATATATATGCAGTGGCTCAACCCATCAATCCTGTCGCATATATGCGATGTCGGTATAGAGACATCAGGGTGGTGCAGGAGCAAAGTATGAGCTGTAAGAAATTTATGAGCACGCAGCAGCAGAACAATTTCTTGTCTGCTTTTGTTAAACCACGCATCGCCTTACGGAGGCGCGTGTACTGAACTTAATGTATCCGCGTCACGGACACCCTAAAACGAATAGATGGAACTGCGTGAGGAAACAGTTTGAGAGTAGTGGCAGTGATGGAAAAAAAATTGAAGACCAGATCGACATGATAAGTGAAGCTGATTTACTACCTTGCCGGTTCGTTGCACTTTCAGGAGCGCAAAAAAGAAAAAAGAGTGTGTAGGGACTGGGCAAGAAAAGACGAAGGAGGGCCGTATGCCCCATAACCACGATCTCACGCACGTCGTAGATGGTATCGCTGGATTAATATTGATCACTGTGGGGTTAATTAACATACGTTTAAATCGAAGTACACCAGCCTTTCCTTGTTTTTTTTTCCCGGCCTAATTTCACTGAAATTAGGCCGGGATTGAGCCAGCGACCACGATCTCAGCAACGCGTCGCCATTAATACGAGTACTGAGCTACTGCGGTGGCGGTTTGCGAACCAAGTGGCAGCTGGAACAATTAAACCTGTAGACTAGTACAACATAATCCAGCTGTCTTAAAATTTGTCTGCGGAACCACAGTATTCTAGTTGGAATTAAATGGTGCACAGCCCCGACCACTACCTGTTCAATCATCATCATCACCTCTTCCTCCTCAATATGCGTTAGGTCACGTGTGCAGTCGTGCGCGCAGGGAGAAGGGGGGATGTTTTTCAAGCGAAGCGTGTATTAGCTGGTGATGGGGGCGTTCCAAAATACCCTCCTCACCCACAGCAGCCGCGCACCAAATAAATAATAAATGAAACAAAATAAAATTTCTTCCGGGGCTGGGGTTTGTATTCTTGTCTCTCTTGATTTTCTTTCTTTCTTTCTCTTTCTCTCTGTTTTTTTTATCTCTTTTTTGTATCTGCTTCTTTCTCTTTCTTTCTTCCTTTGTATTTCTTTCTTTCTCTCTATATATTTCTGTCTCTTTATTCGTTTTTTCTATCTTTATTTCTGTTTCTTCTCTTTTTTGTTTCTCTTTATTTCTCTCTTTCTTTCTCTTTCTTTCTTGCTCTCTGTTTTTTCTGTCTTTTTTTCGTGTCTGTTTTTTTTCTATCTCTTGCTCTTTCTTTCTATGTCTTTCTCTGTCTTTCGATCTTTTTATGTGTTTATTCCCTTTATTTCTCCCTATTTTTCTCTTCCTCTTTCTTTCTATTGCTTTCGTTCTCTCTCTCTCTTTCTGTCTTTCTTTCTCTCTATTTCCTCTCTCTTTTTTTTTATCTCTTTCTTTCTCTTTTTCATGCCTTAGCTTTCGTTTGACTAGTTTGACACTCGCCCTGCTGTTCACGGTAGTGAGGCTTGCCCAATTCAGGTGGCGCATACCCACCTGAGGAGTTTTGCACGACAGAGCACAAGTTCCCGACAGCTAAAACAGCTTCACTGTTTAAAAAAAAAATACATGTAAACATCCGCGTCAGTCCACCTGTTATGTAGCACGTGGAGCACAGATACGAATGCTTTCTTCGGACAGATTACTTGACGCATGGCTGATGCACCCCTCTCCCCTTCTCCTGATATGGAAAGCATCTACTATCTCACACCCGCCGTGGAGTTCTAGTGGTTATGGTGCTTGACTGCTGACCGAAAGGTCGCGGGATCGAATTCCGGCTGCGGCGCTCTTATTTTGATGGACGCGGAATACTAGTCGCCTCGAGATCTTTGAGTGGCGCCCTCTCCCGTGTGACATCAAAGAGAGGACTCGGATGCCGCTCTTCACGCGCGCGCTCGCTACGTGAAGGCTGCTCGACGCTGCTGGCCAGTCTATCCTGCTCGAGTTATTGAAACATTAGTGGGCAAGTTCATAAAGCAACTTGTGCTGAATGTTCAAGCAAAATGCCCAGCGAAATCGAGCGGAGTTGCCGTCAGGAGCACATTACTCCTGGTGTTATCTGCTAGCTATCACTGTGTACATCTGCATATATGTCTACGATTTCTTTTCGCGACTGTTCTATGGCCGTGGCGCACTTAAAATGACTTTCCGGCTCGTTTTCGATCACTGACTTCAGCATTCGGGTGTAGGCCTCCGTGTCTGCGTTAAAGCGCAATATATATACGCATACTGCGTGCTGCTTGTGTTCGGTTGCCAAGCCTACTCCTTCGGTTCAATTCCTCTGTTCGGAGTTTTAAGCGCCTGATAAAGAACGTGTGCTTTCATTCAAATAAATTAAGTGGTCGTTACAGGCGACAACCTTTGATTAAATCCATGTTTTCAGCAGCTGCCGTGTAAGCGCGTAGTAAGAACTTGAAATTTAAACAACAAATAAAAAGGTTGAGAGCATGTGTCTCAAGGGGATGCACAACGGTGAAATGAAATATTGATAGGTTGTGCGCAGCTTCTTTTTTGTTCTTTTTTTTTTTTTTTGAGCATATGTTATTCTCTTCGTTAATAAATCAACGTTTGCTGACTCGTTCACGGTCGTTTGAAAGTGTGCTGAACAGAATTAGTGAAATCATACTAACGTAAATAAATACACAGCTTTCGCATCGAAATCGTAATAAGATGTATTTGCAATAAAATAGTGTAAATCACTATCAGCTGTTGACTCCTGTTAGGGTGTGATGCGGTCACTGTACTAAAAAGATTCACAGGGCCCCTTATGCATTTGCCTAAGATGACTCGAATGCGAAAGCCACCTTCTTTTTCTTCAGTCGATGTACTGTTCCTTACCCGGCCCCCTCCGAATGCTTTCTAGACGTAACGTGGTTTTTCGCTGCCTCCGGGATGGGTGGCTTTACAAGCTTTCTCTACATCACCTGGTTTTGCATTGCCTCCGTGATCCACCCACCGATCACGGAGGCAATGCAAAGCAACGATGTCATGTGACGCCGTCATCATGTGACATGACGTTATGACGTCACAAATTTTGGTGGTTTGTGGTGCCATGAGGACGTCGTAAGGTGACGTCATCATGTGATCACTCGTGTTGACGCTGCCGACTCGGGTCGCCGACGGTCAATTTTCGCGTTTGACCAGGAATCCAAGGCTTTCACCTTAAAATATTCAATCTTGTTACAGCGCGGTAAAGAATAGCAATAACCAGCCAAATGGGCCAAAAGAATGGTGGGAAAGAGCTCTCTTTCTCCTCTTCCGGGACACACTCGACGATTTTTCCTACTGTATACCAAGCTGTAGTATAGGTGACAAATGAAACACGAACAGCGGAGCACATTCCCCAAGCATTAGGAACCATTGACAGGCACGCACACCCGATTAGGCAGCACTGCGCAATCGAAAGCATGAATCTGGATCACGAGCGACAAACCGCAAGAGTGTATCTATGCGAACTGTACCACGCGCACCACTGCCGGCATTTCATTCGGAGCCGATAGTACATGTAACAAGTTTTAATGTGCATCGAACTCGCCCAATCTACGCTAGTTGTCTGCAATAACCCGCTGGTCGATGAAATCAGTTCTATTCTGCCGGCAAACCCTTTGTGTACACAGGTCCACATGACTGCAATTGAGAGTGGAGTGTGAATTTTTTTCGTTCAAGTCTGTTTACACTACGCTAACTTTTATTGATCGCGCTTCGCTTCCAAAGCAGCGTAGACTCCCTTTCATGTAAGCTATTTCAACGCCATCCATCCCAGTGAGTGACGCTACGAACTAGGCGGCATGATCTTGACCGCGATGGTTGTGGGTGTATAGAAGATACGTTAAGTGTTAACGTTTTTTAACCTCGTGTTAGCGATCTAAAGAACTATTATTACAAGAAAATGCAGCTATAGTAGTCGAGGAACGCCGTGCGACGCGAGTGAACTATTACGAAAATGCTGCTGTTCTAGCCAGAGCCTAGCAGACGACAAAAACTGAATCCCCGCCTTTGCGTCACTGGAGCGCCGTTCGCAGCGCCGCCATCGGCGGCGCACGAGGCGAAGGGGTCCGTGTGCTTAGATATAGGTGCATGTTGAAGAACCCCAGGTGGTACAAATTTCTGGAGCCGTCCATTACGGCGTCTCTCATAATCATATCTTGGTTTTGGGACGTAGGACCCCAACAGTTATTATTATTATATTATATATTATGGCCTATGAATTTGACCGCCTTGGATAGGACTGCCCCTTCCTTGAAAAGCGGCTCGCAACAGCACTCTCGGCAGTGCGCTGGCAGGTGTAAACCCGGGTGTTATGAAGAGACCGCTCGTGCTCCCATATTCTCATGTTAATGCATCTCCAACCTTCCCCTATGTACCATTCACCCCGAGTTAAGGATACCTGATAAACCACACCGACTTTGCAAGGCACACACTTATTTCTATGCTGGATAAAGCGCTCAATTTTTCGTGACGTACTCTCACCTCCTTGCTTTTAACTGCGGAGCTGTTTAAGCTCGAGGTTCCGCGCTTTCGCGTTGGCAAAAACTCGCGTTGCCTAGCAACCAGTTGGCACAGCTGCGCCTGGCTTCGCCGAGTGCGCCGCCTAACAACACGTTGTAGGAAGGAAATGAAAGAGAGAGAAAGAAAGCATAGCATAGCCACTGAAAACTTAAAAGGAAACAGCGTGATTTCTTTCACAACGGGGACAAAGGAAACGACACTGACATGCGCTGACTTTCAACTGAAGTTTTATTGCACACGAAAGGTATATATATTATGGGAAAATATATCAACGGAAACATTAAAGCCCAAATCTTCACTCTACTCAGCATAGCCACGTATAGTATAGCATAGCAAGGAGGTGGGAAAGGGAAGTGAGGATGAGGAGGAAGGAAAGGAGAAGGGAGAGGGTAAAGCATAGCATATGCTTGCGTAGTCTAGTAAAGCAAGGGGGTGGGAAGGGGAAGTGAGGGTGAGGAGGAGGCAGAGGAGAAGGGGAGAGGGTGAAGCCTTGTGTAGCATCGAGGGGGGTGGGAAAGGGAAACGAGGATGAGGAGGATTGATGTTATGGTGATGATGAGGAAAAGGAGGAGGAGAGAGAGTAAAGCATTGCAAAACCATGTATAGCATGGCGTAGCAAGGGGTGGGAAAGGGAAGTGAGCGCGAGGGTAAGGAGGAGGTAAAGGCGGAGGGGAGATGGGGAAACATATCATAGCCATGTATAGTATAGTATAGCAAGGGGTGAGAAAGGATAGTAAGCATGAGGAGGAGGGAAAGGAGGAGGGGAACGCCACTAGCTCCGCTGTTTCCTGAGTCTTCGCACCACTAGTGCGTAGCTGCCCCAACTTTTTACTTACTAGGTTACAAACTTTCGAAAGCTTAGCTGACGCGGGAAAAACTACGTGTACACCATATTTGATTCCAATCTTCTTCAAACCACGCGAGAGACCGTGAATGTATGGGATAACAGCGACTCTGTGCACATTTCTGACTTTTCGCTGTCGCGTACCTTCCCTTTCTTTCATTACACGTGCCAGTTTACTGCAAGCTGTGACTGTCACATGGGTAGGATACGTGCAACATAACAAGTTGACTCACGCGGATTTTTGTGTGTATTTTTTCATGGTTTTTCACTTGTTACGTTTTTAACTCCTATATAGGGTGACGTGTCCCCTCGGCTGGATACTATTTAAAGGCTGATCACATGTTTTCAGTAAACTCAGTTGTAAGTGTGCGCTCGTCTGCCTCATTTCTTTCCCTGTGTACCACCCTGCAACGGAGTTTGACCGAAGATAAATCCGTACCAGCTCGCCCAGCTTTCAACGCTACTTACCCACATTTCTGGTAAATAATGCTCAGTATTTTTCAATGTGTCCGAGAGCGGTCTTCTGTAAAAAGCTTCATGCCGGAAACGATTCTTGGCCTGCTGCCGATATAGTTTTCTTCTCTTATATTTACAGTAAGAGCGCAGTACTTACGAAATAGTGATTTGTGGAGGTAAAAATTCATGACCTGGATTTATTTTTGTGCGTGTTGCTACGGGTGCGCTGCGTGTATCCTTGCTTGCGATCCACTATACAGCCAGGGGAATGCGAGAAAGAATCTCGGTCAAATCAGACAAAATTGCTCGCTCTTCTTTTTGCGTCGAGACAAAATAGGTAAATAAAAGCAATTCGCTGCCCTGCCGTGCTGTTGCGATTCGCCTGCGGTGCCAGCCGAAACAGCACGAGATCTCCAGCTCGAACACGACAACGTATACATACATTCCAGAAGCGCCATCTGCTATAGGAGCAGGGCGAAATCCTGTCGCCTGGATGACTGGAGCCCTCGCATACGTCTGCATGAGGCGTAACATCGGGATCAGGCATGCAACTGTTGGCAGTAGTCGGGGCACCGAGGAGCATAATACGTTATGTCCCCACTCCTCCACGGCGGGGATTATTGTTGATCCCGAACCTTATTTGAGCCGCAGTTCCAGGGAAGCTCTCTTTTTAGAGAAATCCGATTTCCCGTAAGGAAATCCTTTCACCTCTAAGTCGTCTGCAGCATTCTCGGGAAAGAACTGCCGCCGTCGCACGGGCGAAAACAAACAAGCCAAGCAACGGTAGGAACGCGCACAAAAAAAAATAAAAAAAAGTAAACCTCGAGAGAATCACTGGCGCGCGTCTCCTCTGCCAGCATATATATGCCCCGCGCCCGCCTTTAGTCAGGGATCTAGCCTGCTACGATTCCACAGCGTTGCGATTTGTATACTCGTGGTCCTGATCCCCGCTTCTTCTAAACCTGGCTTTGTCTCGACCCTCGGGCGGCTGTAATGGCTCGCATTTTCGGAGGAGAGTCGAAATTTTGCGCTACGTTTGAGTCAAGCAAACGCCTTCGTTTGTGGGTGCGGTGGCGGGTAAGATATGCGGCGCATCCACTGTGCACAGTGTTAGCGACTATAAAAGCTGTTAGCGTTTGATATCGTTTTTTTTTTTTTTCCGGAAGTCGCCGTTAAATTGCGATGAGGTGACTCGTCACTCGTTTGCTGCCCGTGCTCGCACGGTCTTTCTTGCCTGTAGTACTGGACCGGATAATTGTGCATTATAATACGAAACGAAAGATGGCTTTGGTTACTATCAGTAAGCTTTAGCGAACTGCAGGAACACCTAACCTAATTTTAGGTTTGGAATCGTTGCCGTTGTCACTGACAACATTTGGAATTAGTTTATTCTTGCCATATGTCTACAAGTTCCGATTATAAAATATATTGTTTGCTGGTGCACCCGTTACATTCAGTATGAAGAAAAGAGTGCACAATTTATAACACATTTAAGTACTGTTGCAGCACGTTGTTCCCTGAAATACAGAAAAGAAAGCAGGATAGTAAAGAAGAGGGGTGGCCAGGAGGGGCATTCTTGCTTTAATTTTTTCTCTTTTATTAGCCAGTCTTGCAAAGACAATGCTTACACAATAAAGCTGACTTACTTGCCTTCTGACAAAAAGATGCTCGTTCACACCATACGGCTCGTTTTCCACCATTTCTTTTTTTGAACACCTTAGCCAAACCCGCTTTATTATTTCAAATGTCGTTTGATCTCCATGCTACCTTCACGCATACGTAGGGCGTATTTTGTAAGCTAGTCGCCCTTATCCACCGTAATGAATAATTATTGTTTCATTATCGCGGTGATGCCTCGGGCAGAGAATGTTTTCAATACCAATATTTCTGTGGCTCTCCCTCATTAAACAGTTTTTATGTAAGGAGATTAGGTGTTGTATATCTGTATAGAGGATAACTGGTGGTGTACCGCTGGATATCAGTGCAGTAATGGATGGACCGGCGCCACGGGGGCCTGCGCAGTGAAACGTTGTGGCCTTCTTCGGCTTTCCTTGAGGCGGCCGAAGAAAACAACCGCGGCGAGCGCGAATTGAGTGAATGCGAACATAGCAGCGGGAAAGACAGCACCGGTTGCTGCACAATACGCTTTGCGTGCCGCTGCGCGCGGCCGAGCACACACGCATGCAACCCGGGTTGGCGGGCGATACAGTGACGCGCGCACGCGGACTTCTGAGGCGCCGCCGGCGCAGCACATTTTGCGCGCCGTGGTGGTAACCCTCCACGCGCGTCAGCGGAAACGGCGCGAAACCCTAGCCGTGCCCGAGATAGAAGGCGCTGGCCGTCGCGATAAATAACGAGCGCGAGCCGAGACGTAACCCGTATCGCCCCTTTGGCTCGTATCTTATGCTAAGCGCTTTCTCCTTCAGCGATGAAGAGCTTTCTGTCCCTTGCGTGGCTTCTTCATAAATATTCGCGCAACAAGGGGCCAGCGGCCAGACCCATCTGTGTTTTGCGGGCCCTCTGAAAATACACACGCGTGCTCAAGGGGCCGCGGCGGCGCCCTAATGCGCGCCGGTGCAGCGCGCCGGAGAGCATGGCGACCCGGCAGTCTTCTTTTTCCTGCAGGCAGGAAGCAATTACGATTAGGAATCGTACTTACAACAAGAGGTGGACCGAGGTGGTGGCCAACTGACGATTACGAGACACGGGAGGGTAAACAGCGCTCGGGGGCCCCATCCTCGAGAAAGTACCGTGTAATGGCATCAAGGAATGACCGCGAGAACCGGGCTTCCGCGGTGTCAAGGCCTTAGGGCGATGAGGCAATAATTGCGACAATTTAAATGAACGAGATCTGTATACGGGTGTGCATGTGTTTGTGCGCGAGATAGGCGCAATTTAGGGCATGCCATTTGCAGAGTGGGAGAGCTCCCGCGAATCGGCAACCAGCAGACGTGCGTGCTGCCATCCATCATGCTATTAAGTATAGGGCCGGCTGCAGCAGTCCCACCGGTGGCCGACATGTTTGCCTATGGGCGCTGCTTGTGCGCGTACGCGTACAACTTATTAAAAGCTGATCTGTCTTGCTAGTCCCGACTACTGCCGAAACGTGTCTCCACCTGCGGCCACGCAGCCTTCGTCGGAGTGCGTACACGCCGTGCCGTGGCCTCACTTGGACGGCGGCGAGACACGCTGGAACCGACTCGTCCGGTTGCAGAGAACGGTCGTGGTTTGTTAATTTTGACGAACTGGTTCAGTCTTGTAATCGAGCCAAGGCTCACGGATGCAGCACTGCGCTTTGCAATGAACACCTGTGGTGTCAGCGCCTTCGGGAGCATAACCGTGCTCCCATACCGGGGAGTCGCCCTTTACAGGTCGAATAAGTTCAAGCGTTCAAGTTGTGAAAGGCAAAAAACAGGAGACGAAATGGGGCTGAAAACAGGTGATGTGATATCAGAAAGGCAGGTAGATATTTCGCCAGGTGGATCAACCTCTGCCATCCGTTTGCAGTTCGACGTGACCGTCATGCAGAAGCACCGAGTCATGCAGGAGGCCCGTAAACTTACACACCAAGTATGACAAGGGCGCCGTGACAAAGGGCACCCCACATTTCGAAACCCCCTCTCCCTCTCCTCCCATGGTTACGAAGTTACACCGCCGTTTACATTACGCACTGGGATAATGGGAGCGCTAGTTTGTCATATCTCGATTACACCTTCCGCCATAAATAAGCTTGCGTCTGTGGTAATCATATATGCAGCTCGAAAACCTGCGTTGGGTGTTGACGCATTCGATTTACGCTGACTGCTAGACCTCTCGTATAGTTCATCTTTAGAACGATGGAAGGAAACACGGGAAGAATATTATTGTATTTTTTTTTCTAAGCCTATGCTCATGGGCAGTCTACGTCACATTGTCGTTTTTCAGCTGCCGAAAAATTCTGTTCAAGGGACAGACATGTGTCACGTTACAAGAGTTAGTGTTAACTGCCAATACTTATGAGACTGTTCAAGATACCGAGAGAAAGACTATATACTAGGTCAACAAGTTAAACACGGAGTGCAATCTGTCGCTTTAACTGTCTTCAGTTCATATAGTTCCTCATATAGACTTGTATACAGTGTCTTTAGTTCGGTGTGACCACTGTCCTAAAGCTTTTGTTGTGACAATGGCCGGGTGTGCTTTCGTGCTCGCAATATAGTCATGCAAGCTAGAATCTGGTTATTTCTCTCTCTTCTGGTTATTTCTCTTACTTCGCTGATATGCAGCATGATTTGATTTTCCTATAGTTTCTTTCCTTAAGCCACTAATGGAAAGGCCCCGCGGGAACCATAGTGATACATTGACAGTTTTTTAAATATATGTGTTCACTTTACTTCCGTCAACATTTAAAAAAAGCTGGCTGCGCTGTACGAACTACTCACAATATCCGCGCGATTCTCGTTTCTTGCTTTATTTTGTATTTCTTTTGTGCTATTGCGTAGCTTGTCTGCCTACATAGAAACAGAGAGATATACTATACAGAGACATTTTTGATGCTCTGTATATATCCGCCTCGCCGATCGCCGGGCTTGCTATATACTCTACTTGGGCGATAATTATGGTGTGTACAGTGATCGCATTATTATTATTATTATTATTATTATTATTATTATTATTATTATATTATTATTATTATTATTATTATTATTATTATTATTATTATTATTATTATTATTATTATACTGCTGAGTCATTATCACTGCCATCACTTCACTGCCGACGAAATCGTTCTGATCTCTTATTTCTCTACAAGCTAGTCCACGGTTTCATATCCTGCCCTGTACTTCTCAATTGTGTTAATTTTCGAATTCCGCGTAAGTTAACCAGAGAGAACAGACCGTTTCATGTACCCGCCTGCTTCTTCCAACACTCTACCGTTCACAGAATACAAAGTCTTTATAATATTAATTTTCTTGATCTTGACGTTTTTCATAGTCCACAATCACTGTTTTTATCCGAGCTTTGCGCTGTTTTGACATAGTATGGCACAGTGTACAAAGTCTTCCCTTCTCCGTCTTTCCGCATAGTTGTATATGTGCAATCTAATTTTTTATTCCCCTTCAATATTTCTCATATTGTCTTATTTTACTCCTCCCCTTTAGTGTTCATTTCTCTTTGTCTACGTGTTTTTGCTCTTTTTATTTCTGAAGACTGTCTGTATTGTATTGTTTATTTTTATTGATTTTATTTTTGCGTGCGCCTGCACAAAGACCTCACGGTTGTTCCTGGGCACGTTAAATAAATGATTGATTGATTGATTGATTGATTGATTATTATTATCATCATTATTATTATTATTATTATTATTATTATTATTATTATTATTATTATTATTATTATTATTATTATTATTATTATTATTATTATTATTATTTTTGGGCCATTTTTGTTACGAAGCTGAGCCCGGACACCACTGTTGCTGCCATCAAAAAACGTATTGCTTCATTCGAGCTGTCTCCCATCTCCTGCCGGCGACTTCAAACCAAATTTCAGTCCTATTCTTCGTTCTACATCGAAGTCGACAAGGAAACACTACAACGCCTGAATGACCCTTCGATGTGGCCCCTCGGATGCCTCTTCAAGCCATTTCGTGGGGAGCTGCGCGATGACATGCTTCATCCCTCTGAGCAAGTGACTGGAATCGAAAGTGCCGTGTAACGTAGACATATTCTACCAAAATGCTCGTGGTCTACGTACCAAGACACGAGAGTTTTTCTCTAATGTTCTTTCGTCTTCTTTTCCTATTATTGCTATTTCTGAAACCTGGCTAGGCGCTGAAATTCCCTCATCTGACTTTTTTCCCCCGACCTACACCACCTTCCGCAGTGACCGAGATTTCAGTGAAACCAAGCAGAAAGGCGGTGGCGTGCTGATTGCCATTGACAATTCACTGAAATCCGTTAGACGGAAAGACCTAGAAACTATCGAAGAATCCATTTGGCTAGAAACCAACCTTGAGCGCAGTGAAAAATTGTTGATTGGATGTTTCTATTTACCGCCCAGCATGTCCCCTGCCTCGTTTCATGATGTCATGTCTTCCATTGAACTTGTGGTATCTTCTCATAGTGGGCACAGAATTATTGTTCTTGGGGATTTCAATGCACCTGGAATTGACTGGAGCACGCTTACTTTTTCTCATTACAATCATTTCATAGAGAAAAAGTGCAGCCTGCTCTTGGACTTTCTGGCGTTTAATTCCCTACTGCAACATAACTCAGTCGTCAATTCCAGTGGCAACGTCTTAGACCTGTGTGTGTCAAACGATCAACCCCTTGAAGTTTCCCGCTCCGACATCTCTCTTGTACGTCCGGACAAATTCCACCCACCACTTAACGTAAGATTATCCGCATCAGCCGAAACAACGAGCTTCAGCAGTTACGTAAACAAATCTCCGAGATTTGCCTTCAAGCGAGGTGATTACACGGGCCTCTGTCATCACTTGTCTACCGTTGAGTGGTCACAGGTTACTGACAAACCAAATGTTGATGAGCAGGTTGATCGGTTTACGGAGCTTGTACTGAGCAGCATGCGTAATTTTATTCCCCAATATACACCTAAACAACGTAAATATCCCCACTGGTTCTCATCTGAACTTATCAGTGCACTGAAGCATAAAGATCACGCACACAGGAAATCTAAATGTTCTCCATCCAGCGAGTGGAAGGAAGAGTTCAGCTTCCTTCGAACTCTCTCTAAACGCCTATATAAACGGGATCATAGTTCGTATATTGAATTCTTAGAAAAAAGCGCCTCTGACAGGCCGGCTGAGTTTTGGAAGTATGTACAGTCGTGAGCAATATGAGCTGGAACACAGAAATTACCTTTTAAAGGTCATAGTGGCTAAACGCAGTTGTTAAGCGCAAAGGTGTTCATGACACTGAATGCGCAAGCAGATGGGGATCTCTGGAAAATCAGCACGTCACATTCGTATGAGTACATTGCAATTAATCGCTGAATAAACACAAATTTGGCGTTCCAGCTCATATTGCTCACGATAGTACGTAAACGGTCCAGCAAAAGCGGAGAGTCCTTCAGACTACTGGACTCAAATGGGGTAGAAGTGCATGCCGTCGCTGACTGTTTTGCCACGCATTTCTCATCCGTTTATAAGGCCTCAGACTCTAGCACTGATATCAGACAACAGCCCAAGGTGGTTAGCTCATCCAGTGCTTTGTCGCTGGATGAAAATCTTATCTGTGAATGCATTAAGCGCTTAAAACCATCCTTATCATGTGGGCCAGATGGCATCCCCTCCGCCATACTAAAAGCTTATGGTAGTATATTTGTCCCAGTACTAACTACGATATTTAATAACTGCCTGGACACTTCCACATTTCCAAGCATGTGGAAAACTGCTCGTGTTTTTCCAGTATTTAAGTCGGGCTCTAAAACAGATGCTTCTAATTATCGCCCGATTTCTCTACTATGTGCCACATCAAAGATCTTCGAGCTGGCTCTTCACGACATATTGTCTTTTAGTGTGAAAAACTCATTGATTCCTAATCAACATGGTTTTCTCGCTGGCCGCTCAACTACCACAAATCTTGCTAGTTTCATGACGCAGATCTCCACACCTATTTCTCAGAGAAGACAGGTTGACGTAATTTACTGTGACCTGAGCAAGGCTTTTGACCTAGTCAGCCACACGCTGATTATGGTTAAACTTGTGCACTTTGATGTTGACTTGTCAGTTGTGAATCTCCTGCAGAGCTATCTGCTCAATAGATATTGTTATGTTGCCGTAAATGGCCAAACGTCTTCTTTGTATAAAGTGACTAGTGGGGTCCCTCAAGGGTCGGTATTAGGTCCACTCCTATTTTTAATTTACGTTAATGATGTTTCTTTTGCCATTCGTAATTCTTCTTTCCTCTTGTATGCCGATGACATCAAGATTTTTAAGGAAATTCATTCAGTTAACGACTGTCGCTTGCTGCAGTCAGACTTGCGCTCTTTTTCCGAATGGTGCGACGGTAATAACCTTTCTCTGAATACCTCGAAGACAAAATTCATGTCTATCACTCGCAAAACATCTAGCGTGTCATTTCAATACTCTGTCAATTCTGTGCCGTTATGCAAGGTTTATGAAATCAGTGATCTTGGTGTTGTTGTTGACAGCGCGTTAAACTTTTCTTCTCACATTAAGCGCGCTGCTATGCGGGGCCTTCGTTCTCTCGGATGTGTTTGTAGAATATCTCGAGAATGCAGGTCTCCCATGGCCCTACACAAATTGTACACGGCAATATGTCTTCCGCAACTTGAGTAGGCGTCCGTGATATGGAATGGCATTGCTCAATCCAGCGGTAACACCATTGAACGAGTCCAGAAAAAATTCCTCAGCATATATATAACCATCGCTTTGCTAAAAATGACTCTGGATCTCGTTCAAGTACTGCTGAATTATTATCACTGCCATCACTTCACTGCCGACGAAATCGCTCTGATCTCTTATTTCTTTACAAGCTAGTCCACGGTATCATATCCTGCCCTGTACTTCTCAATTGTGTAAATTTTCGAATTCCGCGTAAGTTAACCAGAGAGAACAGACCGTTTCATCTACCCGCGTGCTTCTTCCAACACTCTACCGTTCACAGAATACAAAGTCCCTATAATGTGAATTTTCTTGATCTTGACGTTTTTCATAGCCCACAATCATTGTTTTTATCCGAGCTTTGCACTGTTTTGACATAGTGTGGCACAATGTACAAAGTCTTCCCTTCTCAGTCTTTCCACATAGTTGTATATATGCAATCTAATTTTTTATTCCCAGTCAATATTTCTCGTGTTGTCTTATTTTACTCCTCCCCTTTTGTGTTCATTTCTGTTTGTCTACGTGTTTTTGCTCTTTTATTTCTGAAAACTGTCTGTATTGTATTGTTTATTTTTATTGTTTTTTTTTTGCGTGCGCCAGCACAAAGACCTTACGGTTGTTCCTGGGCACGTTAAATAAATCATTGATTGATTGATTGATTGATTATTATTATTATTATTATTATTATTATTATTATTATTATTATTATTATTATTATTATTATTATTATTATTATTATTATTATTATGTAACATGTATACGCAAACCACACTAGGACACAGAGGGAAAGAAGGGCAGAAGAACGAAAGAGAAAAAGAAAATCGGAAATAAACAAATGACAAAGACTTGGACAGAAAACAAACTTGGAAGACGCTTTAGCTTCGCCTTCAAGACTAGAACGCGGCAGCGTAATCGGGCCCCGTTCGCATCGCTTTCTCATTCGATAGCCAGGCTTCGCTTCTCGGCGGGCACCTCAACCGTGCCGCGAGGAAAGGAACGCCTGTACGCGTAACATTGGCCGTTTTAAACTACCTTAGAGTGCCTAACGCAAGTAAAGTTGCAAAATGCCCACTGCGTCATAATTCATCATTCTGCGAATTAGCGAAGTACCCAGCACGCAGCCGTACGCGCACCAACGCAGCTGCACGCTTTGTTGATGCTGTTGCTGATGGTAATAATCAGTTATACCTGAGTGCATTGTAATGGATGGGCCTTTAAACCACCGACTCTTTGCGCAATTCGCGTGGTGTGACGCCTAGTGCGATTCTACGCTTCTGCCACGCAACATTACATGTTTTAACTCCTCGCACGACGCAGCGCCTGTATCTGCTTTTTTTTTTTCCGTATCATATACAAGCACTGGCGTGTCTCTGCGGTAGAACACCTGCTTCCCACGCAGAAGGCCTGGGTTCGATTCCGGCTGGGACCCATAATTTTTGTTATTTGCATCCACCGCTATCTTTAGCTAGCGGACAACGCCGATTTTATGTACGCAAAATAGTTATTCACAGGATTTGGTTGAGGCTTTTCGACTTCAGAAGTAAGAGAAGCGCTTCCGGGGCGCGTATCGCGCGCAGCTTATGCTTTGCCACAAGATGAGGATGTGCACAACTCAAAGTTCCTAGAAGGGTTGGCCGAGAAGAAGGTTGTTGTTGCTGTTGACACGTCTGTAATCACATTTGTGCCCTTGGAGAGCCGCGGTGAATGTAGGGGGAGATGTGGGATAACAGGAAAAAGCAGTCTTAATGAGCGTCTTGCGAGTTGACGTTCTGGCTGTCACGCCCGAGACGGAGCCGGGTGCCAATGGCTGGAGCCTTGGGGTCGTCCAGGTACTTGAGCAGCGACCGCCATAGCACTTTGGCGGCGGCGGCGGCGGTGCTGAGCCCGGGTTGTGCCCAAACCTGGAATGAAGTTGGACGCCTTTATTCTGGTGGGATTGTGGCAATGGCTCGTTGCCTGGGCCCAGAATATAGCGGGCAGTCCCAGATGAGGTGCTCTAAGTCCGCTCGGGCGTTGCAGTGGCTGCAGATGCCAATATTCGGGGTTCTCAGGTCACGACAGCCTTGATTTCCGCGAAGACGCTGCACGAGGAAGGGGGTAAGAAGGGTTCCGGTCTGTACCTGCCGCAGCAGTACATGTTGCCGGCGGGTATCAGCGCTCGGAGGAAGGGGAGACGTATGTCCAATGGGTTGGATATTTCGAGGAGATAGCTGCGCCGGTAGCGCTTTGCTTGGGCTATTGCTCCATGGGATCGTACCAATCACTGTGTGCTTCAATTTCAGGGGAATCATTCGAGGAGCTCTTTTTTTCTGAGACACAAGCATGAAGCCAACAGACAACGAGGCCAAGGAAAGCATACGGGAAGTGATCTGTTGATTAAGAAAAAAAAAAGAAATGAAGCGTAGAAATTATTCAGAGGTTGTATAGGTTCGGCTTCCACCGGCATCAACATCGTTTTTTCGTCCTCTTTCATTCCCTCTATTTTCTATACCTAAACTTAGAAAAAGAAAGAATACAAATAACTTCCCCTACGTTTTTATTGGCTTCATTATCCTTTGGCTCCATACGGCATAGAAGTGGTTGCGACATTGAGCCCATCAGTGTCATTGCGTACTCGTGTATGTAGTACGTCTACACCGCATTCGCGAACGGGAAGCTACCGAGGGCCCCCCGATTGAGCCCATTTTGCTTCTGTCTTTATCCGGGCGACGTTCGGCGATCCGACTCGATTTGTTACGGCTCGTTTCACGCGCTGTCGCCAGACACCTGGAGCCTCTTTGTAATTTTCCGACGTGCAGTGTCTGCGGCAGAAAGCCATCTCCGAAAAGACAAACACAAAATAGTGCTCAATGATAACGCTATACAGTTTTTCCTTTCTTTCTCTCTCCTTCTTCGAAAGCATTAGAAGCCTTCAACCTTTCCACTCCAAATTACCCGGCGCAAGACATCTCGTGTTTTTCGGGTGACATGCTCACGATAAACACACTTACGTTTCGCGAACTGGCACTCCTGTAAGGGACAGAGATAAAAAATAAGCAAAAATAAAGGCCGGCTTTTAGTAACGGGTCACTGTCAACACGGGTTCAGCGAGCACGCGCGATTGAACAGCGTGTATCTGTTTTTGTCGCGCTTGTCATTTCGTATTGGTGTAAGCTTTTGCCGGCGATACACGAGATACGCGTGCTTACAGGAGGAAACATTTCACACCGCGATAACTTTGGGGCGCACTTGAAAGGGGCACCGCCAAAGGTAAGCCGCTTGATTATAATGATCGAAAGCAACCACGCATGTCGTCGATGTTTTAGCGCTATCGGGCGCCTTGGATGCCGAGGATCGAGTTGAGGAAAGCGAAAGAAAGAGACATGGAGCAAGTTATCGGGCTACTGCGAAGCCGCGTTTGAAACTAGGCGCATCATGGCCCAACGGCAAATGCGGTCAATGATCACTTGAGAATTTGAGGAAAGTAATTATTGGTGTATACGTGGTGAAGACGGTGGCGTCGGCGGTGCTTGCGATCGGAACTCAAGCTATAGGCTATTTTACGGACGGGTTTCGGTGCTGCCATGCTGGGCTGTTAACCTTGCCGTGTTTTATCTTGAACAACTAAGCGAACAGCGCTTCGGTGGACGTACACATATGAAAACTGTTGGGTTGGTGCATTCTGCGTTTCCTGATTTTATCAGTTCGAGTCAGATATACAAAAATAAGAAAACATTCGTTTAACAGCCCATGACGGCGGCGCCCGTATGCCTTACGTAACATAGTCTATAAACTAAGGCCGAAATTTGGCATTTGTATACAGTGTTTCGAAACATTGCAACGTTCAATATCCTGCTGAATGTGTTGACCTGTATAGTTATAGATTTGGATTGATTTGGTGGTGGTAACTTGGTTATGTAGTCGAGCAAACTATAGACAGCAACGACTTTGTCTAAATAATTAATTAATTAATTAATTAATGTTTGTAACATCTTGAGAAGAAAGTACCACTATTGAGGGCCGAAATTCGCAACAGCTTTACACATACAAAAAAACGTTTCGCGAAAGGCGCCAGTAAGCCCTTTGAATAACTAAAACTAATTTACTCTTGTGTAATAAACTCAGCGCACGGGGTGCAGTTGCGGTTAAAAATGTCGGTCATGTCTTGAAGGCTTAAAACTGGCGCCAATTTTGAAAATACATTGCCCAATTTAAAGCTATCCCTTCCCCAGTGCAGGGTAGCAAACCAGATATGTTTTCTGGTTAACCTCCCTGCCTTTCCGCATTACATTTCTCTCTCTCTCTCTCTTTCCTCTAGTTGAGTTCAACACAAGTAAACAATTTTGTTGAGCGCTAAAGAAACATATGCTCGTGAAATCCTGCTAATCAATGTGGCGTGTTTTGTTCTGTTTTTTTTTTTAATGTTTACGCACTATATGCCTCACAAGTAATGGAAAAATTAAACGCCCCATATCAAACGAATGCACAGTGTGAGATGTCTACGCAGCAATGTCTCAAGGGCGAAGCCGATGTATGACTCAGTTTGTCGGGGAAATAATGGCAATGGCTTCTCTATGCACGACACACATACCTAGCTACGTTTGGGGACTCTGGGCCTGTTGTATAACGCTGACACATTCTGGAAGATTCGCCAAGAACTGGTACGCACCGAGCGGCACACACCAAATGGCTAAATCGAAGAAAATAAAGTAAATTCAGGAATACGACGCTTGTCCAATAACAGGCTGGTGAGCTACAGAGATACCACAGAGGCGACATTACTCGCCATTTATTTATTTATTTATTTATTTATTTATTTATTTATTTATTTATTTATTTATTTATTTATTTATTTATACTGTTACGCGATATGTGCGGTTTGCGCTTGTCCGTGTTGTCTCCTCGTCTGTGTCTGTTGTAGCTGCGCTTTTTAAGAACGAATCTGCTGTAGCTCGCCGTAGTTTGTGCGCTGTCACCAGAAAAACGTCATCATGAACCGACACGCGCTCTCTTCGTCCTCTTCTTCTTCGTCGTCGTCGTCGTCGTCGTCTTCACCTTCTGCTTCGCTCCCAAAACACAAGCGCCGATTTCTCCGCCGCGGGATGCAGTATCTCTGATGATCGAGACGATGAGTACAGACAGAGAGAAAGAAAGGGAGAGAGCGAAAGAAATTAAGATACTATAAAGAGAGAAATTCTAGGGAAAAAAAAAGATTTCTTCGTGAGGCGAGATTCGAAGCCGCGTACACACCATCTGAAGACGAGCGGCTAGCAGAGTATAGCATAGCCTTGTATAGGTAGTATAGCATAGCAAGGGAGTGGGAAAGTGAAGTGAGGGAGAGGAGGACAGATCTGAGGCTGAGGAGGAGCGAAAGAAGGAGAGACTAAAACATACCATAGAAAGAGAGATATAGAGAGCGAGAGATAGAGATAGAAAGAGGCAGCGAGAAATACAGAGATAGAGAGGAAGAAATTGAAGATAGAGATAGAAAGATAGAAAGACCGAGAAAGAAAAAGAAATAGAGAGAAAGAGAAAGAGGGAGAGCGGTGAGGAGGAGGGGAACGCTACCAGCTCCGCTGCTACCTGAGCCTTCGCGCCACAAGTGCGGAGTTGCCCTACTTTTTATCCTTCAGTATAGATACGTACATGCGTGGTTGGCCCTATACGCACTTTCTGTATTAGACCACGTACTAGCGACATAGTCTAGCGGTTCTACAATTCTGTCCGCATTTCTTGAATTGTTTGTAATCTTGATTCGATTCAGTTTGATTTGATTTCGGAGGTACGCTCACTTGCTTACACTGTCGGTCAGCATACAAGATTTTGAAATCCCGTTGACTGAAGTGTACTTTTCATTCTGTGAACGTACGAGCTTCAGAGTCATGAACACGTCCTCCGATATACTGACCGTCCCAGCAGCCGCGTCTAATCCTGGAGGGCAGGCAGCAACGCTCTAATATAAAGTCGATAACTGCGTTTTATGAGGAGTACGAGAAAACACATAATTCTACACAACCCATCCGACGCTTGGCGACGTTTTTTTTTTCTTTTTTTGGCCGCTAACAGAATTTAAACACAATCGCCTGCGGCACGTCGTGCAATTCAATTTATTGAGGTGAATTGCTCTAAGAGACGTGCGTTATTTGCACGAGAACAATGATAGATTTATTAAAAACCTTTTTGCTGACTAGCTTTTAAACTAGTTACTATGTGGTTCACAGTGAAATTTATGAATTGCCACCGGTGGTTTAGTGTGCACTAGAAATTAATTCTGAGTACGATAACAGTTTCCAGCTATATGCGTTTCCAAAGATTTGAACAACAAAACATTTTTACCGCTAGTTTGATAGCATATACCTGTATTAATATTGGCGGTAGTCTCAAAACTCGCTCCAAGTAGATGTGCCATGTGAAACAATTGGCCGCAATTCTTAAATTGCATAATCTGCGCTAATATAATTCATTCATGTCTTCATTAGTGAATATCTGTTATTTAATCAGTCATTTATTTCGATTTCCAAGAAACGTAATGTCTGCCTCTTCGAGTCATCCAGATCAATTACCAAATCTCGGATACAGGCCGGAGGCAACTTGAAAAAATTCTGGCAAGGATAAAATAAAACGCTCTGTGTGCCGCTTTCCATGTAAGCGAGACTACGCGGGTATTGAATTCCATATGTGTCCATACCAAATTTTCGTTTTTCATAGGGAGTATACCTTTAAAGTACTTTCGGCGTAAGATGGAAGAATAGCAGTGCTTGTCACCTTGGGCAATGATCGGGACCCCTTTAAAAAAAAACATGGTTGATCCCTCCGTCATAGGAATCTGTATAACACGAAAGTAAAACGTGTCCTTACAGACGTAGTTGAATGTTTACTGTACGCTGATATAAGAGAGCTTGCTCAATGTCTGTTGGTGTTTCGCAGCTATAGCACCGTTTGACGTGGATGCACCCAAGTCGACGCTTGGTGGCACAACTCCATCCCGACGACTAACGTCCATGATCAACAATTAGACAAACCTTTGTGGTAGCTGTAGGAGTTAACAGTGAGAGTGTAATCAGAGAAATCGGTCTGACAGCCAGGAGAGCTTATACTAAGGTCCATTTCGTCGCCATTCCGCGGCATGTTAAAGAGCAAACAGAACACCACGGCTTGGCTAGAGGGAAACGCGACGCGCGTCGTGCCTCCCCTCTAGCCCGGCCGCGATTTTTATCGGGGCGAGCATAAGCGGGGAACGCGGTGTTACAGAGGCAGGCGCGCGTCGCATAGCTATTTTTAATATGGATGGATACTATGAGTGAGGCCGAGGCTGGGGTTAATGTCGCCACCTTGCGGTGTTTTAAGGCATTGACAAAATTGCACTTCTGCTATTGGAAACGCGCCGAACGGGACGGACGCGTAGCAATGACGCGTTGCAGGAGCTAATCGCGAAGGCCACGGTCATGACGCATTACTTCACTCTACCGTTCCCAGACGGCAACACCACTCCATTATGATATAAAACTTTGAGAGCAAATAAACGACGCAGGACGAAGAAGTTGATTTGCGTTAAAAGTTTTATATCATAATGTGATACCAACTAGCCCATCTAGCTATCCTGACACCACCCCACCGACCAAGAGCACTGTGAAAGGAAAGTGTGAGACATAAAAGGCGCTTAGAATAACAGAGAGCTGAGCTAGTTGGTAAGTATTCATTCTAAAAAGACAGGGCGTGCAAACACGGACACAAGAAAGAAGTCAGGACACCAGAAACGCCGACTAACAACTGAAGAGACGCACAACGGCTGAAAAGAAAGAAGGCACGAAAACTTATCTGCGCATGCCCATGCAACAGGCGAACCTATCAATCCGGCACGCGTGGCGGTCTACGTGGAAGATAACTGTTAAGGCATTTGATTTCATCTTTATGCAAGTTAATCGACGGTTGCCTCACGCATGCGCTACCACTATTCCCGATATGCCATGCTTCAATCATCAGGCGCGTTTCTTCATTTCTATGACGGTACAACACTGCGCATTCATCGAATTTTGGTGTGCACTTACAATCTCGACAATGCAAAGGTAGATTAGAAGGTGAGCCTCCTGTTAGCGATCTCTTATGTTCCAACAATCTCTGGTTAATGCATCGGCCCGTTTGTCCTACGTAGAAGCGGCCGCAGCCTGAAAGGGAACTTATACACCACACTCGTACGGCAATCAGTGAATTTGTTGGTGAGTTTTACGAAACAAATATCGGTCCGCTTCTTGTCGTTTACTCGCTCATTCTTCCTCTGCACAGCAGCACAAATCTTACCTAGCTTATTGGCAGCCGTGAACACAACATTAACGCCGTATCTACTTCCTACTTTCTTTAGGCTGTGAGATACGCAATGAATGTACGGTATACCTACGACACGTTTCTTCCTATCGCTTTCTGCAACCATGCTCGGACTTAACACAATAGACTTCTTTAAACGTTCAGCGACCGTGGCCACTGCATCACGAGGATACCCTACATCTAAAAGACGCGTAACCCGTGCGTTAAAGCTATCACTCATTTTGTGCTCACACGACTTGGTGAGGGCTGATTTAAGGCAAGACATGGCGATGCCGTTTTTTACAACCTTCGAGTGCTTCGACGAAAAATTTAACAGCGGTTTCGAAGATCTAGGAGAATACTGCCAGCACACGTGGTTCTTCTGGAACGTTAAGGAAATGTCTAGAAATTGTATTTTATTATTCTGAGGCACCTCTTTAGTAAAGCTCAGCCCACCTCCATTTAATTCAAATTTTTCGCTCACGGAAGTTACCACCTTTTCAAAGTCCTCACCACTACAAAAGATCAAGTAATCGTCCACATAACGAAAAACCTTAATAACCGAATTACCTAAGGCGCCTTCCAAAAGATTGTCGATCTTGCTAAGGTATAAGTCACTAAGAACCGGAGCAGGGGCGTAGCCAAGGGGGGGGGGGTTCAAACCTCCCCCCCCCGAAATTTTTCGGTTTTGCTTGCGTATATATACACGCACACATACAAACGCACGCACGAACATACATAAAGTATGGTTGAACCCCCCCCCCCCCCGAAAAAAATTTCTGGCTACGCCCCTGAACCGGAGCAACCTTAGAACCAACACATATCCTTGATTTCTGCACATAAACGCCTTCCTTCCAACCTACAAGCGTCGACTTTAAATAGATGGAAAGGATTTCTAGAAATGCCCCGGTAGAAACACCACATTTATCGGTGAAAACCGTCTGGTGCGCTTGTTCGTTAATACATTCATTAACACAATTTAACAAGTCCTCATGCGGCAAAGAATAATACAGGTCTTCAATATCCATACTAAAAGCTTTACAACAGCCGGGGTTCTCCTCTGAGAGGAACTGAACTAGCGCCTGAGAATTACGCATACGAAAAGGGTCTGAAAAACTCAAAGAGGTTAAGCAGTTCTGCAAATAACTAGATACAGCGACTTGCCAGGTGCCTTGCTCTGAAACGATTGCTCGAAATGGTATCTCGTTCTTATGTGTTTTGGCTGAAAAAAACAATTCTAAAGTAAGTGATTTAGCCTTCTTGACATTACAAGCTATTCTCTCAAGATTATGTCTTAACAAAAGGTCGACAGCACGTTGCCTAACTACCGCTGGCTTAAGTTTTACCGTCCTAAAATTCTTTTCTATGGCTGTTAATGCTTTTACTGAGAACAAACTGTCCGGCATAATTACAAAATACCCTTCCTTATCTGAAATTACCGGCCTGAGTTTCTTCTCGACACAGTAATTAACCAAAGGCCGGATAGGATCAGAACACTTGAGATGCATATTAGAACCCTTGATGCTAGCAACGCAGTCTGAAATGCAGTGGGAACGCTCTTCTACAGGAACAAGTCTAGTGATTGTACGCGGCAAACTTAATTGTACGCGGACACTTCTTTCTTGTGCCCGTGTTTGCACGCCCTGTCTTTTTAGAATAAAAGGCGCGTTTGTAAAGCCTGCAAATTGTGTGACGGTGGCGTAGTGCAGTCAATAACTTTTTTCATATAGACTAGACAGCGTCGCATCAGTGTGTCACTAATGTATTTGTGTGTATCTTGATCTTGCTGTACCTTTTGCACCAGGCAATAAAGAAAGAAAAAGGAGATGGTGGTGTTGTGGCTAGCATGCCCGTGATCTGTTGTCGCGGACCGAGAGGACGTGGGTTCGACTCCCGTTCGTGGAAGTTTTTTAAAGTTTTTATTTGCCGTCTGATCGTGTGCATTTTTTCGACGTCATTCCCTTGACTGCAATACGTCACTGAATCTCGGTGGACCTCGGCATAAAACAATTTCGTCTTAAAAGAAATGTTTCTACGTGAAAGCTCTTGGTATAGGAACATATTCAAGCGAATCGTAATGTCGTACATTTTAGTAGCAAAAGTTGTCACTCAGTGACTGACATCACTTACAAATTAAAATATTCCGGAACTCTCCCTGATCGTACACTCTGCCTGTTTACAGTTTTTTATTCTTATTTATTTATTTATTTATTTATTTATTTATTTATTTATTTATTTATTTATTTATTTATTTATTTATTTATTTATTGTTATGACGAATGCAGTTCCTACAGCGCACATGTGACATAGCCAATTCATTCGAACTTGAGTGCAACAGCAAACACGATAATTTACGAACATGTCCGGTAGTATTCCGACCGTAACAGATTGTTGAAGAGAATGCTTCCTTGTAGCCTCTTCCACCCACATGCTGGGACAGAGGTGATGCGCCATGTCAGACGTCGGTTTTTCGCCGAAATAACTCACAAGAAACGCAAAAGCATTGAACAACAAAAAGTATGCCCTTGCCAGCGCATGCCACTTCAAGAGCATTTGGCACTGGTTGGAGGTAGGGTTTTAATCGAAGTTTAAGCGACCGCGGAAGAGTCAGCTGAAAAATTACAAAATTTATTACTTATCCTTGAGCCTACAAGGCTCAAGGATAAAAGATGAACAAACAAAACTAAGCAAAAGATGAACGAACAAAATTAAGCAAATACTTAAAAATACAAAATAAGGCGTGACAGCCAATACCTTAAAATGACTAATAACACATGGAAATCCTATACACTTCCGCACGCCACAACGTTGGCTCGCCATGCTTTCCATTCAATGTGTCATTTAATATGGCCTAGCGTTTATATGTGCGCAATCAAGTGCATGTTGCTGAGGCTTCTGTGATTGCAATGAATAAAATAGGAAGCGCAGCGGAGTTGCGCGCTTCGGGTCATGGTAATTTGGTGACGCTAATAAACAACTCCATAATTGTGTACGATTTGTCATTTACTGTCAAAGCTGGAACATTATCTTCATCCAATCTCATTCTTGTGACTGATTAGTACTACTTACTTCATCAGTTCCTGTTGGAAAAATCCTCAACATTCGATATCACGCTCCCTTCTTTTTCTAGGGAAAACGTTGACGCCAGTTCCGATTTTCTCGCTAGTAGCACGTTTGCTATGCTCGTCATTGCCTCCCCCCCCCCTTTTCATTGCATTGCGGCGCTTCATTTCTCTCTCTTAGTTGACGTCGTTCTTAGTATTCTTGCCGAATCTCATCGCGTGAATTCAATTATTCAACTCTTTAATTTTGCAGACGAATTTTGGCATCAGCCGAATTGTATAAGCGTGCATCCATTATATAGCCTGAATGTGACACTATCCTTAATATGCGGTCTACGACATACGAAAATGCCTAAATCTGCGAAACGGTGTCAGGGGCGTGGTCGGGTGCTGAAGTCAATGGTTCTGAAATTAGCAGAATATAGATTCTGAATCAATGAACCGACCGGATACCGTTTCTGGCTGGCAACGTGTCTTCGTATTCCGCGTGTAAGTCGCGTACAGAGGCTTCACGATGCGCATCTTCGTCCAGTAGTACTGTGACTTTAACGAAGAGCGCGTGCTTCTTAACACTCAATGAAAGTACGCTGAACGTACAGATCGTCAGATGTTTTACATAGTGCATTGAAAGTTCTTCACAAAAGCTGTCTGCCACCTTGATCATGCCACAACGCGAGAAAGACCGAGTGGTAACACATTATCTAACGACCGAAAAAATATGCATACGCACAGTTAAATTAGTTTTTTGTATATAGTGACATAGGAAGCAAACACTGCAAGCGTGTAGCCTCTTTTTATGGGGGGGGGGGGGGGGTGATTTTAATTTGGCGACAGCAACATCTAACTCGCATTACTGAACAAGTATGGTTTATAGTTATGCTGTCTTTCCTGTTAATTATCCGCTTAAGCCCGCTGTCATTAACACCTTTCTGTGATGCATTCTAATGATGCCGAAATTCTCACTCGAGTAATAACCCGGGAAATGGCGTCGCCCGACCAGTGCATGATACCAGGAAACAAGTTTCCTTCCTCCCTCCGGCTGGCTTCGAGTCGCTCCATTTGCATAGACCTAAGTGTTAGGTGACAATCGACCGCTTATAAATGGCTTGTACAGAAAGGGATTTTTATTTCATCATTCTTACGGCTTTGCATTAACCACCCCGACAGCCATATCTCCGCTCCAAAACTCGCTTAACGCTCAGCTTTTATCGAGACATGCTGCGGAACGAATCGGCCGCGTAATCGGCAATTAAATCCATCCTGTAGAGTGCGTATCGAAATTTCGCACTTTCATAAGTAGCACACTTATCTCGTCCTTGGAGAATGGCCCTGCATCTTAAAGCACCCCCGTGCGCCGATTCGTGAAAAGGAACACCTATCCAACTGGTATATACGCTGGGCTTTTTTTTTCTTTCTTCTTTCCTCTTCGGCTTATATCGCCCCTAAAAGGATGTTCGTTCCTTTAAGAGCTTGTTGGGGCTGATTCGTTTTTATTCTATCGCTCGCCTTGGCTCACAGCGGGTACGGCGAAATCACGCCAGCAACGAAACAAGTCCAAAAACAAAACGCACACATGCATACACATCCGACTTCGTTTCTGGTACATCCAGAAGGCCCCGCCTCTTTCGGCTCGGGATCGCCACTCTGCATGCGTGTCACACGTCCTCTCGCCAATGGTGTATCAAGATTGATAAATGCTTTCAGGTGGCTCACCAGATGACTCGAGGGAAGGGGCGTCATTCGGCACACCGGCACCAATCCGCATGCTGGCTGCTATCAGCTTTTAAACCAGTCGGACGAAAACTGAAGAAGAAGAAGAAGAAATGCTGCTTTAATTTTGTTTTTCGCGCGCAAGAGAGTCGTCCCTGGCGTCCCTGCCAAAAGACTGGTCGCTTATTGAGCGCGCTGGGTGGATGCTGGATCGGCCTGCCAGGCAGGATTAAAATCTTTACGAGTCTTCGTCGAACCAGGCTGCCGCTGAGTGGATTAATCCGTGCTATCTTACGCCAGACGTATAAGAGAGACAGGCGCATTTTTATCCCGAGCGCTTAAGTATGCGCTGGGGCGCCTGGCTCACGTGCGAAACATCAGTCCCGCGGATACAGCTTCGTGCGGGCCTCCCGACTACACTATACGTCCGCCACTATTGTTCGCCGCATTTTGCGCAAGCGCGAGTCTGTGTACGCGCAGTGTGAAATTTATTTCTTGTCGTGTCCCTTGTCGCTGAAGAGCAATTAAAGTGAAGAATGGCGTCTTATCACACTGTCGAGCTTGACGTCAGCGCCGCTCAACGTATTATTTTTTCCCTCTCTCTCTCCCTGCCCTGTAGGGCAGCGTGCACTGCAGCGCAGCATGCGTCCTATACTCTGCCCAATTAACCAGCGGTCGCTTTTGTCTTCCGTTTGCTTTCATGCGCCAGGGGAAATTACTCCGCCGCCCGCGTGTCTTTATTATTTCGCGCCGATCGGCCGTTGTTCTTGTTCCTGCGGGGACGGGCACAAAAGGGTTGTGGCTTCATCTGGAAAGCAGGCGTGCCAAGCACGGCGGCCAACGCGACGGGGTGTTAATATTCAAACACCATGTGCTGCTCATTGGCATGCACAGCCTACCAGGTCTAATGATGTCGTACAATGCTCGATAGCTTTTCAATGTTAATGAAGGTGGTCTCGCGCGGTTCTTCTCGCCCGGCTTGTTGTTTTGATCTTTCTCATCCCAGGACCCCATTGCGATGGAGCGGCGGGCTTGTCCGCACTCTCATTATGCGCTCGTAGCCGCGCTCCAAGCGGTGGACGTGCTATTATGCGTCAATGTCGCCCACAGGATTGGCTGACGCGAAAATATACGGCCGTCCAGGTGTACTGGAACAATCCAATATGCAGGACGATGTCTGGCATGTCCACGTTCGACCGTCCATTTCTTTCTTCTTTTTTTCTACCTCTTTTAGCGGCGATAGTTCCAGCGCAGATGTCCTTTGGCAGGCTCTGGTGCGGGGACGCAGGTTAGTTACTAAGAACACAAAAGATGAGCACGGCACAGTCGGCGTTCGGGGAATAACAATGCGACGATCCTTGTTCTTTTTTTTTTCTTTTTTGTATGCGTTTATATCTCGTGCTTGGCTTTTCGTATATGAGGTTCAAGGATGGTGTGGGCGAGGTTCGAGCTGATCAGTTTCCATAATGTGAAGCCAACTTATTTCGTTTTAAATGCGCATGAATGAGCAGCGAGATGTTCAGAAAAGACATCGTGTGCGCGTCGTTTTTCTTTTCGTTCTTTTTTTTTTTAATTGTGGATCGGTTTGGCTTCGCTACCTTCATCGCAGAAGAGAATGAGGCCGTCGTTATTGAAGTCACGTAAGTATCGAGAGAAGTGCCATGTCCTATCATAGAAGCTTGTATCACGCGTGTTCGAGTATATAATATAGCCTGTAGGAAGATTGCATGGTGTAAGAAAATGAAATACCTTAGGATTGTAAAATCCGCAGTAGACTCTCCATGGTTGTCGGCCACGCTTACGCGTTCGACTCTACTGCGACTACGCCACTTTTTGTGTCTTGTTGTCCTACGTTAGGTTCAACTTCTCATTTTAGTTACTTTACTTATTCACAGTCGCCTGAGCGCTCATACAACCGTTTTACGGCGCACGTTGCAGGCTGTCAGGCGTTGAATTTTCGAGTCGATTTTGAACGGAAGTGGAGTACACTCTTAAAAAAAAACAAGCAAGCAAGCAAGCAACTTTATTAGGGTCCTGAGAAGCTAGGCAGGGGGCCTACTAGGTAGGCCCCTACCCAACTGTTGGCTAATCCCATGTCGGAACAGAGAGGCCATGCCTCTCCGCTCGTTCACGAGCCCTCTGTACAGTCAGGAGCTAGACGTCTTGTCTGGGTTCTGTGGTGGCCTTCGCCCAGTCTTCTTGGTTAAAATCCTGTAACGCAGGGCACTGTCAGAGCATGTGTTTTAATGAGCAAAATTCAGCGCCACAATCTGGGCAGCGTGGATCATTGTCGGGGTGGAGCATGCTCAGAACGCCCCCTAGAGGGGTAGGACCCCGTCTGCAACAAGCGTAGCGTGCTAGCTTGTGATCTGTTGAGTTTAGGCTGGGGGAAGGGAAAACTCTGCGTATCTCCTCGGTAACGCGATGTGATTTCGTGAAAAGCAACTTGAGGATCACTGTGGACGAGCTCTCCCGAACTCACCCGAGACACCTTCCCGTCGCGGCATATGAAACCTCGTGCACGAGCGGTATTTACTCACTTTGAGGTAGTAAATGCTTGTCGCAACATTCACTACCTATAGGTAGTAACTGCAGGTAGTAACTGCCGAGTTAGGAACTTCACTACCATGGGCGCTTACTACTTACTGTGACTAGCTTCAAGGGAGTAGTAATACAAAGTTAGTAAGAAAAGTGAGACGGTACGGTTGGTTGGTTTATGGCGTTTAACATCGCAAAGCGACTCAGGCCATAAGAGACACCGTAGTGGAAACAGTCTTGTTACACTAATTAATAATCGCTTATGACTGCATGTGAACACCCTTGTAGACTGGTAAATACACACCACAATGACAAGTTCAGATACAAAATGTGTATCATACAAACATAAATGAACCATAAACGAAAACACACACGGATACACGCACACACAGAATATCAAGGTTTCACGCGACATATACTCTAACAGCAACTTTAAAACTATATTTATCCCTGCTTTGGCGCAGCGCATTGTACTGGTGAGCAGCCATGAACTTAGACATATAATCGACATTTTGGACCCAGATTCTTATACCTTACTACTTGACGTGTTCCATGACAAAGCGCAAGACTTACTCCAACGTAATCAATAAAATTATAGTTAGCCTAAATTTTCCCCAAGACTGTCACAGCTACATCATACCATACTACGACCAGTAGAGGTAGCAACATTTACTAACCCGTCAGGTAAGCAATTAGTAATATTTACTAACCCTGACACGCCGAGTAGTAGTTCAGCGTTTACTGTACCATTCATATACTACTAGCATCCATAGTAAAATGCAAGAGAAACGTAGTAAAGTTGACATGGGGGTAGTACATGCAGCAGTTACTAACATTTTACTACCTATACGACGAAGCAAGCATTTCCCAGTTCACCATATAATCTCCAGTTAACTTTGCACAACTACAGCGTCATCTCACTTAAGCATAATCCGGTTTACTTGCCCTCTGTACGCTGAAAGGTAGATCGTTCAGATAACCTATAGGAACACACGATTGGCCGAAGGTGAAAGTGGTCCGTCTTTGTGCTACGCGTCCTCGAACGCGGCACCGAACACATACGCGATGGGTAGGATCGGATTTATTAAATGCGAAGCATTTCTTAGTGACCCAAAGCCACTTTGGCCATTTCTATCTATATATCTATCTAGCCGCCTAGGTCTAGGTGCTCTTGTGGTCGCCTCCTTAACGCAGCATCTACCAAAATTGGCATAGGAGGGTATGAGTGTATGACGAACATGGCTGACAGATCATTGCACGAACAACGTCAATTGCCGGTCGCCTACGTTATGAAACCCTTTCTTTAGTCACGTGTGTTGCACACCCGCTTACCATAGCCCGTGGTATGCGGGTATGCACCGCACATAATTCATTCTCTATCAACCCAGGAACGGCGAGAACGGACATTGGAAATTTCAACGCGATAGATTTAAGGAGCCCGAGTTGAAGATCCGCTGTCGGCGTCAGCGGCGTTGTCAGGTGAGTGAAAAATCCCGACGGATGCAAAGAATAGCAATCAGAATTGGAGCCGGAATCGAACCCAGGCATTCTGCGTGGCAGCCAAGTGTCCAACCACAGAGCGACGCCAGGTCTTGAAACTGCTTCGGAAAAAAAAAAAACCCTATGCAGACGTCATGTCAGGGAAACATCAGTTGTGGTTGCAGTGTTGGCTATCTGCTTTTATAACAATGCATGAAATATTACATATGTACCCATATGACTCAGCAAGCTATACTCGGGCGTTGCTCGACCCAGAAGGGATACGTCAAGAACGCTACGTATGATATAGCGTGCCCTTCGTTTCGATAAAACTGGTGTCCGTGCTCTACCGTGAGTGCTGACGTTACGTCGAACCGTAAGCTAACCTTTAAGCACCAGTATAACAGACGAGACTGGCTGCACCATTTACACAAACATGTCAATCGGCCTCGTAACGCTTGGCCCAAAGCCAAAAAGTGCAGCTTAGGCAGTTACTCGCTGACTGCTTCGCATGACACCAATCCCCACAATGCGTAGGTTTATTTATTTATTTATTTATTTATTTATTTATTTAAATCAAACTCTTCAGTGCTGATGGAGCTATCTCTGTTGCGTTATCAGCAACTTCGATAATCAGATTGTAATGAAGGATAAAGCAGCTTTTTAACTCTTATATCTGGGGCAGCTCAGCAAATAATAGGTTTTTCATAGGAAATTGAATAGTAAATTCATAAGGCATCAATTTAAGATGTTGCCAACACGTAATGTTTAGCGAGGCCCTCTCCTTTTCAACCCGCATTTAAAGAAAGCCTGTGAAAAGTTTCTTTCCTTCATCTTGCGCGAAACAGCAGTGCTGCTCTCATTGCTTGCGGAAAGTCTGCGGGCGTTCTCGTTCATAAATACCTATGACGCGCATTCGCTCTTTCAGGTGACTACAAAATTCGTGGTTCAGTTCGGGGTTGGTGAAGTTGGAAGTCCGCGGCGTGGTTGCTGATAGCTTGATTTTCCCAAATTGCTTGTGGCCTGTTATACACAGTCATACATCCAGTCTACGGAATGCTCATCTCTGGCGGGGTTCTTACAGCCACAGTATACAGTAAAAGCACTGTAGAATGGGGATTAGGCGTGTAGAGGTTTTAGTTTGTTTGCAACACATTTGAGAGGAGCGCTGCAACTGCTCACCAAGCCTGAGAGGGCGACATCTGTTGCACGTGGGCAAATGATCCACGTATAAGATATAGGGAGCCGCGCAACCAGCCGAAAATTTTCGAATATCTTGTACGACATATAGTATATTGCCGCACTTGCTTTAACTTAAAACTTAGTCATTCATAATTGCAAACTTCTCGAATAAGCACAACCGTTTATTTCTTCGTTTATTTTTCATATCAATAAAATAAACCACAACCGAACAAATACTGCAAGCTGCATTGTTCGGTGGATACTAACAATTTCAACATACACTCGATTTCACCCGCGCAGAATATTTCGAGTTTCTTTACTATTATTAAACTTGGTACATGATAGCTGTGGCTCACTGTGACTTGAAGGCACTGGTAAATAGCCTTCAGCGACCATAAGGTCATACCGCACACGTGACGAGTCGATGGCCCGCTCGGTAGGCTCGGTTGTTCACTTGGGTAAATACATGAGGCAGCGTGTGATGTATGATTTTGTATTAACGTTGCGCAAAACGGGTCGAGTTTGAAGTGCATCCTGAGGCAGCTCTAACCGACTACGTTTAGGCGGATATTTTACCGTCGCATCAAGATCTCAGCAGCAGCTTGCATCGAGGAGCTAAACTTCGCAAATACCACATCCGGTTCTTCGTTGGACGAATCCGTGCACGTGACGGTGAGCCGCCGACCTGACCTGCCTATATTTATATGTACATTACAAGTAGGTCCGCCTAATTAAGTCATCTTATATCTTTAACAGTCGAGCTGGCTCAACCATGTATCTGTTACGCTTGCTCATTCTCGCCAGATCACATATAAATGGGCGCAACAGGCAAATCTAAATTAAACTCATGCCGATTTTGTCAACCTCATGTAAGCGTGTTAAGCATCTCTGTCACTGTCGAGTTAACTAGGGGACCTCCGAATGTTATAAATATCGCTGAAGATGTTATACTCTATCCAAAGAAACTGAATAATTTTGAACTTGAATTTGAAGATTTGAATGCACACAAGTCGTCCGACCCGAAAGTGTACCTTGATACATACTCAGCGCGAGCCCGAGACAAAAGATTGTGCAGCAACAGATCGCCAGATAAAAGCCAGAACGAGTCAGCCCGTGTCTATGAATTTCTATTTGACGGGTTTATTGGACTCGCTTCGGCCAATTTCATGGTAGGCCCGACTAATGCGTTACATAGGCTGTAGAAACGTTGCATCCGGTGGTGCTAACTGTGTATGGAACTGGTAGCTGAAACCATTTAGCAATCGTTAGGCAGTAATGTTGTTAACTCTATACAATTATCAACTACATATTTATGCCAAGGCAATGAATGCAATCACAAGAAGTTATTTCATATAACTACGGTGACGGTTCTTTTAAATAGTTCATACGCTTCGTATGCACGCGCCCTGGTACAGATTTTGTCCATGCCCAAATACAAGCTTTGGCTCTTCTAAAAAAATTTCAGCAGGAATGAGGTACGAGTAATATGGATGACCGGCAGTCCTCTTACTAACCTCGTCATCATCATTCATCACTCTATCTCATCCCGTTTCCTACTTCCCCTATATGAGGCCAGAGCACACTAGCTCACACAAATGTCTGGATGTTCTGTAGTGAACTCTCAGTGTTCTGAGACAACATTTCCTCTTTTAGTTTTTTTTTGCATTTGCTTTTAGCATACACTTTCTAGTGCAAAATATTAAAATGTGCAAACTACGTCTGCATTTTGGCGCAAAACAATGACGTCGTTATGCTCCTGCGATTATTCGTTTTAGCAATGGTGACAGCGTGTTCACACAGACAGAAGCGCCTGAAGAGGCTCTTCCAGCTATTGTACTAAAACGGCCGCACGATTTCTCATCTCAAACTTATTTTACCTAAACAGGTTCGTTGCGTGTATAACACGTATGCTGTACCATCATGTATTTGTAAAATACCACAGCGCTAATTGCCACGTGGATGCCACGAAATAAATAAATAAATAAATAATAAATAAATAATAAATAAATAAATAAATAAATAAATAAATAAATAAATAAATAAATAAATAAATAAATGCGTCGTGAGGGATGACGGTTATACCAGCACGGCCACACCTGACATCAAAGGGAGGGAGATTTTAATTGGTCGGTCTGTGAAATATACATCACTTCCGTTTGTTCGGTCGGAGCTCGTTCGCCATGCAGACGCACGTGCGCGTTATTGTTGCTGTCGCCGTGCCCACTCGCCGCATACAGGGACAACTATGTCAACAAAACAACGAAGCCAACGAGCTGTACATTCGTCGGCAGACAGTGTCACGAAAAGAGCGATTTTTCATTGTATCCCGCCAGTGACACCAACACATTCGATGGCCACGGACCGCTGCAGCGACGTCCTTTTGTGACGCCGACGAAACCACTTAGCTGCAGACCATCATTTTGACGGTCTCCGGTCGATCGGTCGCTTAGGGAAAACATTACACCGACTGCCGCGACGCGTGCATTTGTGCTGAGTATGAATCGTGTCAGAGCGAGTCGTGCTCAAAATGAATTAACAGAGGCTTGCAAACTTCAGATACACGAACCTCAGAATACTCGCTGCATGGTAGCATGCATCATGTTTGAGTCGATGTTGTTCGCCAAGGGATCAGGCCAACGCACTCGCTCAGTCCGTGTATGTGCAAAGACTGCTATGAGGTGAGCGTTCAGGAATTAAGAACGTGTGTTTGCGGTTTGCTTTATATAGACCCCAATAATTTAAAATGAGGTGTTATTTGCATCGTAGGCTGCCCTAAGCAGTGCCAATATGGCCCGCTGTTAACTTCAATAACCATTGGTAAAAGCCTTCGGTCTCAAGTGACTATATTGATTAGCCAGTTTATAGACATTGTCGTGTTAACGCATTATCGACTTTTTGAGAGTCATTCCTTGCTTCCAATGTCATGCAAACGACAAAATATTGGCACAGCTGCGTAAAGAACTGCCTTATTTGCGTAGTATTGGTGCTTAGTCTTGTTCGTGCATAATTATTCCAGAATGCTACATCGCCAAAAAGGTGAAGACGAATGAAATGAACAAGAGAGACAGATGCTATAACATCCGTTTTTGCGAGAAAACTATACAAGCGCTCACACTGAACGCTCTGGCAAGTCAGTTTATTCAAACGGTGTCTAACACACATAGTTTGCGCATACACGAAAGGCCACAATAGCACAGCCTTCACTACTGTTGCCTGTGAAGATCAATGGAAAAGGGTATACGAGAGAACTAATTTGCAAGCCAAGTGAGCGGAAATAAATTGAATTAAAAACAACGAGTTCGCGCTGCTTCGAGTTTCAGCGCAATCGATGACAAGAATATCATTTTAAAAAAGAAACTGCTTCATCAGTTCTATACCTAGTAGTTTTCCAGCCCTCGGCATCAAGTTGCGTAATATGACTTTCGAAACTAAATCTGTTAGTTTCGTTCACTGCATTTATATTCACGTTGCATTGCAGCGAGTGTCTTGTGTGGCCCGCCACGGTGGTCTAGTGGTTATGGCGCTCGACTGCTGACCCGAAGGTCGCGGGAGCGGATCCCGGCCGCGGCGGCTGCATTTTCGATGGAGGCGAAAATGTTTGAGGCCCGTGTACTTAGCTTTAGGTGCATGCTAAAGAACCCCAGGTGGTCGAAATTTCCGGAGCTCTCCACTACGGCGTCTCTCATAATCATATCGTGGTTTTGGGACGTTAAACCCCAGATATTATTATTATTAGTGTCTCGTGTGATCGCTGTCCTTACAGATGGGTTTACTAATATCATTCCTAATTGCGCCGGTACTTTCTGTTGGATAGCACGCATCTGGAGTCCCGTATCACCAGCGGGCACCTTTCGGCGAAAGTTGCGCGGTAGCGTTTCTTTTTTCTTTTTTGTTTATCTAGCCAGTTCAATCGCCTCTCAAAAGAAGAACGACTTGAAGTTACGATCGACGCACGCGCAAGGTAGGCCACCGACTTCACTCTTTATCGCCACGTGTAGTGTGGGCCACCCCCCGAACACCGAGAATAGTCGCGGATCGCGCCTGAAATAAAAGAAGAGTGAGAAAGACAGCAATGCGAGAGCAACGGCATGACACTTACTTCTTTTCGCGTTAATTTTTGTCTCGCTATTCGAGAGAGGGCCGCCGCAGGGAATGGCAGCAGGAGGAGAGGGTGTTCTTGCTTTCACACACGTTCATTCATAAAAAAAAAAAAAGCGTAAGCCGGTAAGGGTGCAAGCAAATGCAGCTCAAAGTTGGACGTTTAAACGCATCGCCGTCGTATTTTCGCGACGCCTGCAAAACAAACGAGCGTATAGTTTATTGGCTTATTTTGCCACAGCTCGTGACGTCGATAATCCTGTATTAAGTTTTCTTCGTATATAAATAACTGGGCTAGAATATACACGCTGGACCAACACCTTCTCCGTCAGCCGCCATACGCGGCGGCAACGTACTTCGCCACAGCCTCAGCTTCATAAGCCATGCGTAGAACATTTTTTTTAGCTGCGGTGGAATGCCTTAGTGTCCCTGTGGAATGCCTAAGCTAATGAGTTCACACTTTGATATGTTTAGTTTATGCCCTGGTATAAGATAGTTAAAATCTCGGGATGGGAGTCCGCAGGCTGATAATCTGCGCGTAATAATTAATGACCGCAGTCAGTTCCAGTTGTCCACAAAAGCAACAACAATAAAAAAGCGAGGCTTTGAAGCATTTGCATGCTTTAAATGTTGCATAAAAAGACGCTAAACCTGTAGCGTGGCATCACCGGCAAGATACCGTCATCCTCAGCTTCACTGCTAGAAGCAAGTTATACGAAAGCGGCGCAGGTTCCGTCAAGTACAGGCACCGTTATGCAATGCATGCGTGGCACCCCAGTGTGCAGTGATATGAGAAAGCAGCAGCGTGTCGGTCGTCTCAGCAACGGCTGGGAAGGATGCAAGAGCGTGGACGAAGAAACGCCTGCCTTATGCCTCCGTATATAGTCGCAAGAGTCAGGGGCGTAGCCAGAAATTTTTTTCGGGGGGGGGGGGGGGGGTTCAACCATACTTTATGTATGTTTGTGCGTGTGTTTGTATGTGTGCGTGTATATATAGGCAAGCAAAATCGAAAAATTTCGGGGGGGGGGGGGGGTTCAACCCCCACAACCCCCCCCCCCCTGGCTACGCCACTGGCAAGAGTGGGCTTTCGTTTTTCCTTTCTTTTCGCACTCGTCTCGGACGTTTTTTAGCGTAAACACTGCATCTGCAAAATATTGAGACGTGCTGTAGCTCCCCCTGCGTTATGTTAAGAAATGCGCTGAATTATTAACTGACACTGTCGTGCAGTTAGTAACTGTTTGTCACGTACAGGTTACTACAATATGTTAGTAACGCGCAGATAACAACAGAGGGTTAATGAGGAAAGCAAAGCTGGCGTGCTCGTGTCTGTTAACAAAGATCTACTACTCCAATGGATTTATTCATGGGGTTCAACGACCCAAACAAGCACTGTGACCATGAAGGGTGGTGTAGTAGACGACCCCCCCCCCCCCCCCCCCCCAAATAAGAAAAAAAAACATACACTGCCTGGTTCCACTCAAGTTCGAGAGACGAGACGATTGCAGGACCTCCGTGTATACTCCAAGTTCACGTGCACGATGATGGGAAGAGTGAGGTTACGACGTCATCGCTGTCGTCCCACTGTACGTGTGTTCGTGCGCTACTTTCCAGCTCACAATGCTCGCAACTTCGGCTTCTGCATGCGGGCATTTTGCTAGTGCCAGCGTTTTCGTTTCTTCGTTTCTTCTTCTGCTTCTCTTCATCATTTTTTTTTTCTCTCACACAAGGTAAGGAGATGTTGGCGCACAAGTGTCAGCGGGAAATTGAGTGAATCATAATTCTACTGCCTCATATAGAAAGTGCGTTTCGGGATCTTATAATGCTTTACGCATTTGATAATTTTTCTTTTTTCTTTTCTTTAATTTGTCACAAGTTTAGCAAGCTGTCTCCACATAAACGTAGCAAAACAGCACATCGCAGAAACGGCGCAGTTTGAGTTTATGAAAAAAAGAAAGGAAGAAGAAAATGATGTGGCAACTTGATTTATTATTCGCCATCGAAAGCTGAGCTATTCAGACAACCCGAGTCGTATAGTTCAGGTTTAGCTTACCAATTATGGCCGGACATTGCTAGATTTGAATTCCTGTTGCAATAGCACATAGGCACGCAAAAAAAAAAGTAAATGTTCAATAAATGAGAGTTCCGTTGGGAAATAAGGAGTTGGTTGAGTTTTTGTGGGGATCTTCGCTCTGCTCAACGCACCAACTAAGAAACTGCATCTACAATTGGGCAGTAACAATTAAAAGGACTCGGACGCCGCCGTGCAAGGCGCATATGGCATCATGCCATGGATCTCGCAAAATTATACGCTAAAGGAGAAGCAAGAGGAAATGGTTTAGGGTACTCAGGAGTGGACGACCAAACCTCCGCTTTATCCCTGGAACAAGGTGTCAAATGGCTTGTGTCGCACGTTTACATCAGTTGGGCTGAGGCATCCTTATACTTACGTCGCGGTCGACCTCGATCGTCCGGTTTTCGACCCCCGGTTTTCATTTACGGCGAGATTCTTTGTGTGAACGCGTGTTTGCTGGCAGCTTGCATCGCTCAGACATTGCTCCAGTTCTCTGTGTATCTTTTCAGTGGCGCCGATATCATCCATTAAGGTTGTGTAGCAAGTAACACGACATTCCGCTAGTCAAAAAAAAGGAAAGAAAAAAATGAGCCCTGCTTAATGTCTTGTGCTACGTGCGTATATCTATGTAGCTTTGCTTAGGCTCCAGCTTGGGAACGATCATATAATCGCGTTCGAGGACGGTCGTGCCTTGCTATGCGGGGCATGCGCAGTTGGACATTTGCAGATCTTGAGAACTCGCGGGTCGCGATAAATGATCGCTAGTTGCATCAGGAATGTGAATGACATCTCTCCGGGTTTGCTTGCTGCTCTCGCTGTATAGGGTGGGTGTTCTGGCCACTTTCTGGTGCTGCGTTCACTGATTGGAGTTTCTGCGCAAGGTGCATAGATAGGGAAGGGCTGAGGAGTCGGTCTGCGACAGATCGTCGTCTGCGATAACGCGCCCGGTTTTTTCGCCCTTATGCGAAGTTGCGGCAGTATAATGTCTCTATTTCGTAGCATTGTTATGTAGCCCTTACGTGTCTACTGGCAGGAGTATAAAGGATATTTCACGCTACATGTAAGTGCGTGCTGTAACTTGAAAGGCAGTTACTTTTGAGACAACAATTCACTCTCAGGACGACGTTTTTGCATGTGGGCGCCGCAAGGTTGTCCACGCGCCGCGTGCGCGTATAGGCAACACACCGAGAGCGTCGCGGCCAAATGCTTTAATTTTGCACTCGTTGTACGATTGTGTACTGTGTACGAGTGCGATAGATAGATAGATAGATAGATAGATAGATAGATAGATAGATAGATAGATAGATAGATAGATAGATAGATAGATAGATAGATAGATAGATAGATAGATAGATAGATAGATAGATAGATAGATAGATAGATAGATAGATAGATAGATAGATAGATAGATAGATAGATAGATAGATAGATAGATAGATAGATAGATTTTCCCGTATACATTTGCCATTTATAACAGCAGCCAGCCTACGGCCATCCTGTGCTGTCACAAGATTTCTGACCCAACGGCTTCATGTCAACCACTGGTTCTTTGTTCTTTCGTGCCGTAGTGTCCCCAAAGAAATCCTATTTCAGCCTGTTCGCTAAGTGCACCCTAGTTTTTGAAAAGCTCCAGTTAAGACCATGTTACACGGGGACACCAGATTGGATTTTCTGCGAACGCGGCGCTTATAGCAAGGGTGCTTCTTGGCGTTAGGGCTTTGCAGGCTACATACCGGCGGGGTGGTAAAGAGCTTTGCTCCGGGCTTTAACGAGCATGTTGTTGCTTCACTTCACTTCGATGAGAGGCAAGAGGCGTCTATTCAACAACCCCGTTTTCCGGGACGCGCATGCACGCGTTCCTCTTGATGAAATTTCAGCGGCCGTCATTTCACCATAAGGTCTGAGGGTCGATGGGGAGACGGCACTTATATTACGGCGAAGGCAATGGCCCATAACGCACGCGACGTTGATTCTAGGTCGGCCATGGCGTATTATTCGCCATATCGACGCATTTATACGAATGCGTGCGTGTAGGCAAGCGCGGTTGCCCGAGCTCTGCGCAAACATTTCTTTGGGATCGAGCCATTGCTGGGTATCTCAATCAATGAACAACGTTGTCGACGACGGGAGATTTACCATTAGAAGTGACGTGCGATGTATGGCCAACTGCAAAATGACACTATGATATCGTGTATAGGTTATAAGTCTAAACAAAATGTTTGACCATTGTGCCTTTTACAAGTGGCCGCTGTACTTTAATGCAAACGCACCGTGCGTTTGCATCCAGCGTGCGTGCGTGCGTGCGTGCGTGCGTGCGTGCGTGTGTGTGTGTGCGTGCGTGCGTGTGTGTGTGTGTGTGTGTTTGTTTGTTTGTTTGTTTGTTTGTTTGTGTGTGTGTGTGTGTGTGTGTGTGCGTGCGTGCGTGCGTGCGTGCGTGCGTGCGTGCGCGCGCGCATTATTTAAGTAGAAAATCAAGCACATAAGTTCCGCCATTCAACTAATTACCTTAATGGAAATATTGACCTACAAAACCAAAATTATTGGAATACTAATCGCAGAAGGGTTGGCTGTGGGGCGAGCTGGTACATTTCACTTCGAAGAAAAACAGCGGCACTGAAAACTGCCGGAACAATTTTAAATATAGTTCATTTATTCACTAGACTAGAACTTCAGCGCTTGTGTAGTGCGATTCTCTTCTTCTATACCGTCTTCGCGCTGTTTTAGAGCGCAGCTCTTAGGAGCCTGTTCCTGCGGTGAGCGGCGTCGCCGTCGGTGGCGCAACCGATAAACGTGAGAAAGTAACCAATACACACGAAAAAAATGGAATGAGGAAAAAATACCCTGGATCCAATGGGACTCGAACCCGGACCCTTTGCGTGGCAGTCGAGTATGCTACCGCAGAGCCACGCTGGTGCGTGAAGCTCACTTGCAAAAAGACCCCATACAGGCGTCATGTCGGGCAAGGAATCGCGTTAACCTATGTAATATAGCATGACAGAAGAGTAAAATAACAACCAGTCATCCCACAATGCTAATTGCGCAACGAGTGTGTGGTTTAATGCTTCCCGCCCACTGCGAAGGGCTCAGCCATAATTCTTCATCGTCATCAGGCACATGTAGTATCGACAAAGTGCACATAATACCTTACAGATGCGTATTGGGTAGCTCGCTTATCCGCAGAAAGATGAATAATGGCGCAGGGGATGCTGTCCTACTTCACAAAAATTGTGATCTATGGCGTAGTCGATACCTTTCGGAAAGCCAGAACTTCAAACTCATTTGGCCTTGCCCCAACAGGACGCTGCACTCTGAATTCGCAATAGGCAGTATCGTAATCGTCGGCGAATTTCTTGCTTCGAAGAATTGGACAATGTTTGGTTGTCGCTTATATCTGCATATAAGTTTGGACATTTTTTTTTTTTTTTTTTTGCCTCACGGAGACCTGAATGCTTCAGACTGAAGTATGATGGAGGCTTGAAGTGACGAGATGTCGTTGCACAAGGAAGACTATATAGTTTATAGCGTCGTTCCAGCTATAAGTGTATAGGGCCCCAATTATGCACATTTTTGTACGCAGATCTAACAGGTAGATTATTAGTGTACTGATCGCTCTATTTTAAGTTGTTTCTCTTTCCACAAAGTTATCTATTATCAAAGAAGCCGCGTAATGGACTATATCATATATCAGGTATGAAAGCAAAGGTGTCACGGTAAACTTATTTAAAATATTTCTGTAATCTAAAAATTGTATGTGATCGATTTCAATTGGTGGCAGGGGGGGGGGGGGGCACGTGTGCGCGAAATGAATGATCAACGTCCATTAGAGAATCCTTGTGTTAATCTGTATTGCACAAAAATTTAATTACTTTTCAATAACAGTTGAATGCGATTCTGCAAAATCTGTTCAATGCGCTTAGAGCAAGATTGAAACATCGGGTGTTACACTCTACTCAATGTCATTTATCTTCCAACGCGCTAGAACAAAAATGCTTAAAGTTGACAATAAATGAATGCTATGGCCCACCTGGTAGAGGGATCTTTACAAAGTTCCTGCACATTCTCCTTTTCTTTTTCAAAGAACGAGTACTTCACTTCAGCGGAGAAAATGAACATGATCCGTACTTTGAAAATAAATATTTGATTTTTTTATCCGATTTTCTGATTGTCCGTTGAATCCGATTCAAGTGATAATCACAGCTCGGTGGCGTGCAATCCAACAACGAAGGGTGAAAACAAGAGAAAATGCGCTAAACTGTCATTACTATACGATGTACAGCCTCAACCTTCCTTTATTGAATGTTGCGACCATATTAGCCTCCAACGATGTTTTTGCGAACAGAAACGCTTTGCAGAAATCGCTTATATCGCAGGGTCATTTCCGTAGAAACAGACTATACGAGGACATGTCATGTCCAATTGCAGTTTATTAACCAATGCATGTGGAACCCTTGCTGAGTAGTAACCGCGCTCGACCACCCTATACAGGTCAGACGTTGCAGAAATTTGTAACATTGGTAAATGCTGGTGCGAGAATTTCAGCGCAACCTGTCTTTCGTATTAACCTCATATGCCGGATTATCAAAATATTCTTCCAGTGCAAGCAAACTTTTTGTTACACCAGAAGTTTATCATTTTAAACAGATTAACTATAGTCAGTGCCAAGCAATGTCGAAGATACACGCATCTTATAGATACTATCTTAGATACTTTTTATGTATATTGTATCTGTATCGCAATACGTCTAGCAAGATGTGTATCGTGTATCTTAAGATACAGGACACTGCGATCGCCACACCATCGTGCGAAGCAACAAACGTTGGCTGAACTCCGCTTCTCAAGCTGATACTGCTGCCACTAAGTCACCTAAATAAAACTAAAGAGAGGGTCACTCTTTTATGTTTCAGCCAAAGTGCTCCAGCGAGGGCAGGCGATGAGGTCTGCGCGTAACTATTGGTGGAGTAGAGTCACGGGGTGGTGCTCGCCCCTTCTCGACAAAAACAAGCGCGCGAACGTCTCCGCCCAGCCGACCTTTTGTTTTCTCGATTGTTTCTCTTTTTGGTTGTGTCAGGGCCGTGACACTTATTCATATCCACTGTCCTGTGACACGTACTCCATGGCGTGCGGCGTCGATCACGCAAATTCACATACTTCTATAATGTCGTCATCGAAGTTTCTCTTGCGTGGTGTTTCGCTACGAAGTGCGAAGAATGCAATAATGCGGTGTGCTTTGGGTCTCGTGGCTTTCACACATCAGCCATTTGAAGGATTTCCTGGATGTAAGTTTGATTTTAATGCGATGAGATTGATTATATGCAATTAAGATTAAAAAACCATAGCACCACCGGTACCGATGCTAGATCTAACTAAACAAGCATTTACCTAACAGAAGATGTCTTGATGTTCCGTATCTTTTTCTTCCTGCTATCTGTTAAAAATCATAATTTCATTGTTAGCAGCAAGTGCTTTCTTAACTGTCCTCCTTTTGCATCCCATAGATCACCTATGTCTCAGCATAGTTTATTCCGGTCTGTTTCCTGCAATATGTCTTTTGTAATCTACTGTCAAATAAACATTTCTCCTTTATTACTTTTAACTCTCTGCGTCATTTCGACTGCTGTTTACATACCCACATTCCACTTGAGTTTACTGCTATATCAAGGCGACGTTGCGGACAAACACATAATAATCTGGGCGTGCTTGGCGTACACAGTAACAAAAATTCTGCTTACTAGGCATCCTTGGTAAATTGAGTTTGCATTATAAGAATGGAAATTATTAGGAGCCATGTTAAAGAAACATTGTTATACGAAATGCTGAGTTTTTCTCGAGCGTCCCAACGAGCCGTTTTAGGCTATTTCCATAGGCACTGAATTTTTTATTGTCTTACCTTAACAGGTACGTTGACGATACTTCATGCTTAAATGACATGGCTGTTAGACGTTCCGCCTCTATCGTGTTTCTATATTTAGTCGCTGTGATTGTTTGATACGGAACTGCCTTTCTAAGATGTCTGAGATGCAGGGGGTGAGAGCCTTGTCAAGCTGCCTAAAAGCAGCTTTTTCTCTCACTTTTCATGCTCTGTATTGTTCATGAAATAAGCATCTCTCCGATTCAGTTTTATTTTGCTTAGATATATCTGTTTTCTTTTTCTAGGCCACCCTAAAATGTTTTTACCGTTACTAATCACCAAATAATCGGAGCAATAAGTGGCAATAGTGTGAACAGCGGCGGTGTCGTGCAACACTTTGCGCAACTGTACAACACCGTCAGGGGCGTAGCCAGAAATTTTTTTTGGGGTGGGGGGGGGGGGCCTTCAACCATACTTTATGTGTCTTCGTGCGTGCGCTTGTATGTGTGCGTGTATATATACACATGCAAAATTGAAAAATTTCGGGGGGGGGGGGGGGGTTGAACCCCCCGAACCCCCCCCCCCCTTGGCTACGCCCCTGAACACCGTCCTAGTGTAAAATTGCCATCATCATGTACAATACGCCTGAGAGGTTTCTGGGCTGTATAAGTATAAGGCTGTCTAAGATAAGTGGAATATGAAATGTCATTGCAGTTTTATGCCCTTTATGTATACACACAAAAAAAGATGTCTCTACCAGAGATGTTGCTGCTGTAAACATGTCAGGTGATCCGATATTGTATAAACGGTGATACGTTTACGGACAAGGTAAACTCCACACCGCTATTTGCGCTATTGTGCGGAGGCTTCTTTTTAACGTTCTTGTAATTAGATGGCAACCCGCTAAAAGTTCAGCAAGCAGAGCAGCGACTCCCATCATTTACAAAAGTGAGAAGCAAAAACGGCTGACAGCGCATTGTATGAAGAGCTGTCATGTTAAGCGGCTAAAGTAACCCCAATAAGTTGTTACGGAATCAAAATAATATACTTTGAGCAAGACATACAAAACTTTTGAGATACTAAAGGACATTTCATTCAAATGAAACATAGTTGGTCGTAGAAATCTGGAAGCAAACATTTGAGTGCATGCTAGAGCAATGCACGGGCCGTGATTTTCGGCCCGGGCCCGGGCCGGGCCCGGAACTCGTTCAAGTTTACCCGCCCGAGCCCGGCCCGGTGATTCAATACGTGACCCGGCCCCGGCCCGAACCCGAGAAAAAATTTCGCCTACCCGGCCCGGCCCGGCCCGACGGCAGATCAGGCCCGACAGAGGCCCGATCCAATGAAATAGGTGGTGTTGCCAGAATATGGAATATACAGCAAAGTGTTAAGTAGCAAATATCTAAACTTTGATGGCGAATGTTTGGCTTACAGTTCTAATTTAACCTACGGTAATTTCGTGTAAAAAGGGGCTCACAGTGGAAACACTTGAGTGGACATATACTGGGGACAATGAATGTTTGCTCGACAATGGTACACTATGCCTGTTTTTTTGTCTTGTTTTCTTTTTTTTTCAGATGCAATGAGGATAATCAAGAGCGTTTTGTAGCAGATATTGCAGCATGGAAAGTGATTGGTAGCATGAGTTCAGTTTCGATAGGACGTGCAATAAAAACAGAGAAGACAGGGAACAGAACGCTCCCTTCAATTTGTTTTTATTGCGCTATTTATTGAAATTGAAAACATGCTCCAACGACAAATGCAATCGTACACCCGGCTTCTGGATATGTAACACCTGTCTTCAGCATTGTAGCACCTTGCCACAGAAAGATAGAGGAAGAAAGAAAAAGTTATTACCTTGTAAATACACTAACCTAGATAGAAATTATAACGAACCGTGTGCACCACGTGTACTTTTAGAAATACGTATAGGCAGCCGAAAGGACGAAAAAATATTTGTGGTAGAATTCTTTTCATATACCACACCACTGCTACTATATACAGTCCATAAGTCTTTTGTGGCATATTTTATAGCTTATTTCTTCACGTGTTATTGTGCAAAAAATCAAAATAACCAGAGATTCCGGCTTTAAGCTAGCCATGCACCGTTGCATCACATATCCTGCCACGCTAAAGTTTCTCGCACTGCATGCGCTTGCCGCAGGGGTGCACATCTGCCTTGCGAATTGTGAAGGTGTCGGCAGTCGTTGTTCTTAACTTCCTCCACTGGAGCAAATTTAGGATGTCTTTGTGGACCTCTGCAGAATGAACGTGGCTGTGCATTTCTATAGCTCCCGAACGTCGTGACACTATTCAGTACCACCTATAAAGCTCCTTTTTTGAGGACTTCTCCTGGCAGTTTTCAGCAGTGTATGTTATGCACGGCTTGCACCGCGCTCTTTTTTTTCTATGTCATAATGCCTTCCTATATGCCTTCCTAACGATGTCGTACTCAGGGGCATAGCCAGAAATTTTTTTCGAGGGGGGGGGAGGGGGGTTCAACTATACTTTATGTATGTTCGTGCGTGCGTTTGTGTGTGTGCGTGTATATATACGCAAGCAAATTTGAAAACTTTCGGAGGGGGTGGGGTTGAACCCCTCCCCCCCCGGCTACGCCCATGGTTGTACTGGTAGAAGGTTATCACTTGAATACGCGGGTAGGAAGGATTGGCAGGAGGTGGACGAAGCGATTTCGGTCTATTTTCGGTGTTTGTTACAGTTTGGTAATAAAGGCTTGAATAAGCTTCTCGGCGCTTAGTCATTGGATGCATATGTTTCGAGGTAAAGGGGCATCACCCGGCACGGAATTACTAACGGCCTTTTTTCAAGCGTGATATTTCGTCAAGCAAATATATTTTGCCTGACGCCTTATGCTGTTTAAACCTATCCTATTCCTACACATTCCAACGGTGTTGCGGCAGTATCATGTGGCTCTCACACTATACCTGTATAGCGCAGGGTAACCAAACACGCGGCCCGTGGGCCTCTCCCTAGAGGCCCGCGGCCCGCGCATGACTGTCTTCGTCCATTTTTTTTTCATTTTCTTGATAAGTGTGTTTTTAAAGGGGTACTGACACGAATATTTTCAGTTGTCGTTTTTTTTTGCGTCAAATGAAAGGTCAAGCCCTCAAGAGCCTAGAAGATGTAGTGCTAAGCGCGAGTGCGCCCTGAAAAATCAATTACAGTATGTTTTTAAAAGCTAGTTTCGGTTCCTACAGTACTCCGACGTCACAACACGGTATGAGCTTCTCGTCACGTGCTCGCGCAATATATAGTGACGTTTCCACGCCGCACCGCACCGTGGCTCCATTGGTGACGCACAAGCGGCCATTTTGGAAATTTTGATGACGCACAAGCGGCCATCTTGGATGTTTTGGTACCTAACGTCATCACAACTAGCCAGACTGCTGCGTGAAGTCACCAGAATTTCTACTGTAGCCTGACGTCAAGCTATTGTCGATGTCAGTAGGTGCGCCATGGAAATATTGACTTTAATATCAAAATAAAATATCTTATCAGCATTTGCTGAGCTTCACACTTGCTCAGAGCCGTCTCTGCACACAGGAGAATTGTATGGCAGAGTAAACTCGCCTTCGAAAAATGGTGTCAGTACCCCTTTAAGCTACACAGGCTTAAAGCTTTGCTATCGTGAGGCATCCCCTGCGGCTACCATGTGTTGATACCTAACCGTGAAAGAAAACTCTATATTTCAAAATCGGCGTCCAGATTGTAGTCATGTTCAAGACAGATATCGATATGTTGTTAGAATCCTGCTGCTAAATACCCTTCAGAAATGCCCCATATGTGATATATCGAAAAGCTCTTCTGTTAAATGGCAACGTTAGCTGACATTTGATACGACCTAGTCTCCCCCTCCATTAGCATTTTGGATATAAAATGATAACGAATGCAAATAAAACACAGAATAACGACATGATAACTATATAAGCACCTGGTATATCTGCTTTTAGCTCACCCGTTTAAGTTAAATCAAGTAGTCCCATATGCAAGGAGCAAGACAAGTTCAGTACTTGTCCCTAATCAAATTTCTCCAAATAGCTTTCCCCACATAAAAAAAGAGTTTTTTCGAGAGAAAATGGGAAACATATATGTATGCACAACGTATGTGGAACAACGTATGCAGTAAATACCGACGCACACACTCAGTCACGGCTTTGTTAAAGTCCTGTGAGCTTGAGTCTTTGTCCTGATTATGCGCTATTTTATGAAAACACTACCGACGAAGAAGACGTAGAGACGAACAGAGTGTTTTCATAAAATAGTGCATAATCAAGACTTCGACATGAACCAACCAGCCCCAATCATCGGCTTACTAACATTGAGTCCTTGGAACATCGCAGGCGCGAACACCGACTAAAATTTATTTTTAATATTATAAGCGGGCAAACAAAAATAAATAGGGATTTATATCTTCAGCCGCCTGGAAGGCGATGTGGTCGTCTTAATAATAGTAGAGCAATTCAACCTTATTTCACACGCACGAATGCTTTCCGCCACTCCTTTTTCCCAGACGCAATAGAAATGTGGAATAGTTTACCCAATGCGGTTGTTCAACAAACAACGTCAGTGAATTTCGAAAAAGCGTTAGACAGTTTACTTTGTAGTGATGCGCGCTAAATTCTGCGTGAGCATTTATTCGTCGATTTTTATCTGTATAGTCACTGTTCTTTGTTTCTTATTTTTCTGTTGTTGGTTATTTATCTCTTATTTCTATGTGCTTTTGAATGTTTTTTTTTCTTCGGATGTTATGTATTATGTGAAACCCTCCCTGTAATGACCCCATGCACGGGGTTGACAGTATCAAATAAATAAAAATAAAATAAAAAATAAAAAACTTGAAGGGGCACTAGAAAGAAAAACAATTTTTCTATTATCAGTAAATTACTATTTTGCAATTTCTAAATCACCACGCTCGCCGGGACAAGACTCTTGGTAAGTGAGAAAACGCGCAAAAAGATAAATGCGGGTGGCGACGCCCCCTTGAAATTCGCGCAGCAGACGCCGTGACATCTTAGATTCTGACGGCGTCTAATGAGGCCTACGTAGCTCCTAATCACTAAAAATGAGGTACATTGACCTCTGAGGGGGCCATAGATTTAACATACCGAGTGTCAGGAAATCTTGTAGAGCCAATATCCCCTAAATACGACCAATACAGTTTGAAATCCGTGACGTCATGCTCGGAGTTTCAGCGCGAAACACAGAAATGGAATTTTGACCTTGATTTTCTCGTCTGATAATAAAGTTATGATGGCGAAATGAATGACATTAGAGTTCTTAGAGTACACTTTATCAGTCTAAAACGATTCAGTGCTTCACTATAGTGTCCATTTAAGAACCGAACAAAGTCCAAGCCCGGCCCGACCCGAGCCCGCCACCTCAAGCCCGGGCCCGGCCCTAAGCCCGGAGCTTCAGGACCGAGCCCGGCCCGGGCCCGCCGTGAAAGCTACTTTAACCGGCCCGGCCCGGCCCGTGGGCCGGGCCGGGCCCGGGTTTCCGGGTAGGCCCGAGCCCGTGCAGTGCTCTAGTGCATGCACGTTTGCTGCTCCGATATATAGATCTATAGTAACAAACTTGCGAACGTATCGCAGTATCTTAAGATACATTTGGGAAGTATCGTATCGGATACAATAGTTGCGGTAGTATCTTGTATCTGTATCTCAAGTACTTCTTTCCCGAGTATCTTGTATTGTATCGCTATACAAGTTCAAAGTATCTTTTGCCCAGCCCTGACAGTACACGGGCGCTTTCGAGTGCGCCTACACCATTCGCATCTTTATTTAATGCATACTAAATGCTCCTATACTTCGTTTGAAAATCTGAAATTTAGGTCATACGGTCACCCAGGCAGGGTTATCCCTGAAGAATTTTTATAAAACAATTGAGCAGTTACCAATAAAGGTGAAATTCAAACGTTGAGTGTCACGTTCCCATTACTTTGGGTAATATCACCTTCGCAGATTCTCGGTAACGAAAAAGGTCATTTGTTTTCATCTTCGATCGACAGGTTGACAAAGCACGTAGCAACACATAGGCTGCCCCCCCCCCCCCTCCCCCCGTGCGCACGCCTATGTAACGACATACTCGACAGGTCTGAATCAGTCTGGCTTGAATTCTTGCTCACAGGCGAATATCCCAAATGATTGAATAAAGACTCGAACACCGTTTTGTTCTTTAATATTAACAGGAAGTACTGATTTTTTCATTAGTTTAGAGTATCTGACTGGTAACAATTAACAGTGCAGGGAGCGAAAGGTTCACATGTTCCTCAGTAAAGTGAAGGATGTGAGCAGCCAATGGGCATGGAAGATCTGAAACAATTGGCTGTTTTGCTATAAAGAAGAAACTTAACTTTGCCTATATAACGCAAGATATTTAATATTAAGAGCTGGTTCATTGGGGCTGGGAGGCAATCTGTCATGCGCTCCCTTCCTTGTATTGTGTCGCGCTGTTCAGTCACATTTTTTTCTTGGCATTTAACGTTACTGGCCGTCGTCAATTTTTCAGTTTTGTCGAGCAGCGACTAGTGCGGGAGGCGGTGTGGTAGCTTAATATTGTCACTTTGCAATGCGAAAGTACCTGTAATCCAGATGGCAATAACGCTGCCCTTCAATTGCTCAAGCAACCTCACAATCAGAGGCATCCCATTTCCCCAAGCGGGGGGGTACCGGGAGTCAAGTCGCGCTAACTGTGAACTGAGTGAGGTAAGCAAAATGTCGTTCATTGGTAAGGGACACCCCACACTTTTATTCAGGTCCCGCTTAAAGTGCTAGATATAACCAGGAAACCGGACATTTTTCGTCTGGTTTCCCGGATATAACCAGTATTTAACTAGGACCTGATTAAGAGTGTAGGCCATCACCGTCGCACTTTGGTGGTCCGTCTAAGCTCCAAGGGCTACAGAATCCAATCGGGCTAAGCGCGCGGTGAACTGTGGGTTGGATGGAACGCATGCGAGACGGCGCGCGGTCATCCCGCGGCTGAACAGCAAGATATATAGGGTTGATGGGAGCGCCGTAGTGGTAGATCGAGACGGTAAGCCCGCTCGGGTAGGTGGATCGGAATGGGCGGGGGGACTGCAGGTGAAGCGCGCGTCTTCTCAGCGCAGCCGGAAGTGGACAGGCCGTGGCTTTTCGCAGCAGTGGTTGTAAAAGGATGAGCGCGCGCGCCCTGTCTTGCAAGTAATTTCACGTGGTTACAAAGGCTGAGCGAGCTGAGATCTGTTCGTGTGCGCTGTCTCTGCATGATAATGTTTCAGCGGACGTTACCTAAAAGAAGCTAAAAGCAACGCGATGCATTTGCTCACTTAACTGTTACGCAGTTCGTCACGCCAGTTATTGTGCGCGTTTGTCGAGTCAGGTGCGTTCGTGCACGACACCATGATCGTTTATTTAGTTAGCCCGCGAATGTTTACTGCAGTATGTAGAAATAAAACTACGAACCTTACCTTGCATAGCTGCAACTCTTACTTTGGAATGCGCTGCTGTTGCTATTAGTGCTTGCCCTTTCGGGCGAATCAGTGGCTTTTTTTTTTCAATTGTCATTATGGTGTCATTTAATATTTCTACTAAAATCTTGCGCACACATTCTTCATCCCTGCATTTGGTCCATTAAGCGATGACGCTTATTACAATATCTACCCAGTTTGAATGCGAAGCCTCATTTCACACTTGATACTATCCAGGTAACATGCACACAACCTCGCACGCACAACCAATGCCCCACAACCTCCCATGGGAGGTTGCGCGCAAAAATGTGCGGCAAGCGCACCAATAGTGAATAAGGAAGACAACCAGCAGCATATGATGTTTTATCATCACTATATTTTAATCCAACACGTTGTATTTCACTGTATTACACACGCAGTCTGTCACCGTCATGGTTGCCAGAGAACCAGTCGCGACAGCGACTCGAAAGGGAAATAAAGAGTTCAGGACGTGAAATCAACAACTAAGACACGCAAAACAAAACAATAAAATATTACAGAAGATTTTACATACTGTTTTGCGTTCAGGGTCGGAAATTCACCATCCTGCTTTTTGTTTCTTTTTTGTTCTATGCACACACTGCACCATTCACTTATTTTTTTTTCTTAAATATTTACAGTCCGTTTGCACCATTGCCTTTGAATAAGTTACAGAGGGAAGTTCATTGTGCCTCCACGCCACCTCTTGTTAAAGCCATGCTTTCCTTTTCTTTATTTCTTCTAGCAGCTCTACATCGTAACCTTGCGCGTCACTCACAGTAACGCACAGCACTAGAATGAGAACAGCGGAATAGAAACACCAATGCAAAAACGCCAAGCCCACGGTGGTAGCTGCTCAAACTTTGTTTTGTGCACAGGAAGCATCGACAAAATAAAACAGTTCGGCGCAAAGCGCCAACAACAACACATAAGAACTGACTGAGTACAGAATTCGAAACGACGGACATGGTGCGGCCTATTTCCCCGCACGAAATAGGCGCACATTTACATTCCTCAACTAGTCGCATCAAAAATATCACCAGGCAAGCGGGAAATGCAAGTGGCGCGTCGAAGCCGCCGCAGAATTTTTTTTTCTCCCTCCCAGCACGTATGTGCAACGTTCGAAAAGAAGTGTACATTCTCAAGTTCTAATAGTAAATAAGATGTATTTTACTTTCACTTCCAAACGTATTCACCAACACTTGTAGGTTGCAGAAGGCCTGCACGCTTCGACTGCGACGGCATCCATTGACATAAAAAAGAAACACGTTTTGGAGAAAAAAAGAAATAAATAAGAAAGATTATTACTGCCCGTGCCCAATATCTCGCGTCCCCTATTGAAATGTATTTGTAAGCTATCGCATTTCTACGGCGATGCGCGGCTCAGAGTGCGCAGGCCTTCTCTTACCAACCAGGTGTCGAGTTTAACCATGCACCCGGACGCACTTGGTTTGTCCAGGTAATTTAAGGCTAAGTGCGTTGCTTGCACGTTTTTGCTCGATCCTTCAAACTCAGCATTAGATGGCAAAATGAGCGTTTTATGACAAAATGAGCACACGACTCGCGTGGGCATCTTCATTGACGGTTCTGCTATACTAACAATTGCCACATTACCGCTATATAAATAAAGCAACAACATTCTTGGCTCAGTTCGCGAAGCATCATTAGGCAATTATCTTTTATTTGGTGAGCTCGCATGACCACCTAATCGCCTGGTCCACGCACACTTCACGATATAAACAAGAATGCTCACAGGGAAGAAAACTGTGTAACATCTAAATGGGGACCGGCATGTCACACAACTGAACGCGACAAGACAAATTTTTACCGCATAAAACATCGCCCGACAGCATGCCCTCTATTGTTGCACGATAGTATTTTATTCGACTGTTACGGCCAACCTTGAACTGTCTTCGACAAATAGCTGAAATACATCGTCCTTGTACTTAAATTTTGGACATGAATTTAACTAGCGCATGTATCCTGTACCACAGCACACCTTTCAATATGACGTACCCATTAAACCATTAAACCGTACGAAACGTGCTTCACCTCACAAGTGGCAGGATTTGCTTCTATCGTTGATACAACTTTACAGAGCCAGCTGGATCTGTCCGCGGGATGTCACACATTCGGAGACCTTCCTCAATGACGAGAAATGAAAAGTCAACAAAATAAATATTTCTAAGTAAAAAGAGCGTTCTACTGTATGGAGCATTTATCACTTTGGCTTTGAGAAACATTTGATAAAAGCTGCGAAATGGTGAGGAGTGAAAACTGCTATGGTCGCACGTGCTTAGTGACCCCTCACAAACTTCCCTTGTTTCCTCTCAATCATTCGGCGTATCTGTATAGCCTGCGCCCAAGTAGCCTAACATAGCCCAAATAAAACACCGGACGTCGTCGCATTAGTGATATGTGTTGAGTGGTGTCTCATATCGCAAATCACAGCGTAGCTTCCAAATTGACTTTATGAAGTGCGATATTTTTATTTCTTTCACACTTTCATTGTCGCGCGCTGGGCTGCATTCCATGACACCGGAAAGCCTTCAAGTGAGATGCCGTTGCTTTCCAGCTAACGCCATCAGCCGTTGTTCTAAAGTATCATGTGGAGCATGGACAGCGTTGAAAGTGTGATTGGCTGCGATAAAAATTGAACGATCAACTTTTAAGCTTTAATATATGACGAATGCTTGAACTGCTGCACCGAACAATCGGCGGACAGTCATATTCAATGTCAAAAAATTTCCTGTCATTTCAGCAACAGTGTTCAATAACTAGACGACGACAACCAGCTTCGCAGACGCTTTTGAGCCAGGAATACGTTTATCTATAGCAAAGCTGACGATTAAAAGCTATCGAGAGCCAAAATGTAACCCTCTGTTCGCGATAAACATTATCATAGAGATTACGACGAATAGGAAGGCAGCGTGAAAGAGAAAACACTGATTGCGATGGAAAATTGTATGTCTTCCCGCATAGGAGAAAAATTTAGCTAAACATACAAAAAACATGATGTTGAAAATCGGAACTAATTTGTCCAACATGAGCACACACAACCACGCTTGCTGTGCTGTTTACGGGCATATAGAGAGGCGTTTAATTTACGAACCAATGCGCAGCAAACACATAAAAATGCTCCCGCTGATTCACATGCGCAACTATGAGTGAGATAAGATCAAGAGAGAGCTGCATACGATGTTCAGCGTGAATCCACGAGCTAACACAGCTTCTTACGAAGAACACTCGACAAAATCATACAAACGCTGCAATGTTCTTGCAGGCGGAACAGGGTTTGTGTACTTGACTAAAAAATGCACCGTGACTCTTGTGAATCAACAGGCCTGGTAGGGTAAGCATTGCTTCGAAGAAGACAACGTTAAAGGGATTCCTACGTTAGGGAGACTTGAAGCCACTTCGGTCATTACAAAATACGCGAACGTTCTAAAATATCGGCGCACTGGACCTTTCTTGACGTGCTTTAACAACAACAACGAAAGAAGAAAAGAATCTGTCTCAGCACTAGTACACAAGAGCAGCAAGGGGGCGTGGGTGCGAGGCTCGTTGAGAGGATCTCTCCGTGAACGATGCAAGATGACATCAATGTAGGGTGAGGCGGCAGCAAACAGGACACGAGATATTTTCTCCTTCTCTCATTGTTTCTATGTACAAGGGTGGGGAAGGGACGAAGAGAATGAAAGAGGTCCGCGCACTGTGTCCTCTCTTTCGCAGTCGTGAGCGAGTGCTACAAAGCATTCGTCTAAAAGCAAGCTTGTCCGCGTAGGTACCACGCAGACCTGGCATGACGTCCAGTGCCTGGATCGCAGGTGGCGCTGGGATCTTTCAGTTTGCCATTCGGTAGCCAAGCGGTGCCCAGTGAGCGCGAAGTCACTAGTGATAACAAGTAAATGCCCCATGCTTTGAGTAGGAAGCTCGAGATGATGATAGTTCAGCACAAGTTCGGCGTGCTGTCAAAATTTTCATGAGTTGCACACACGGCACAGCAGCCAGAGGAAGGGAGGTCTTCTAAGGTGCTCGCGCACATCATTGTGACGGCACAGTCTACATGCAGTGCTACGACGCTGGGACAGCGGCACGTACACACACATACACACGCACACGCGCACACACACACACACACACACACTACGCGGGGGAAAACACGGCGACGAAGTCCGAAGCGCTCATCCCTCAAGAGAAGCGTGTCCCTGGCGGCCCGGCGCGCGGAAGGCGGCGCTGCGGCCGGCAGCAGTACGGAGCCGTCGCCGGGCGCTGCCTCATGAGGGGCTGGGCTGCGGCGCGCTCGCCTGGCTCGTCGACGGGCTGCTGCTGGTTGAGGCGACGGCGGCCGCGATGGCGGCAGCCGAGGAGCGTGCCGGCGCCAGCCGGCTCAGGTTGAAGGCACCCGAGGGTCCCGGCGGTGGCGGAGGAGGAGCGGCGGCCGGCTTCGGCAGCACCATGTCGGCGGCCGCAGAGAACGCGGCGGCAGTTCGTAACCTGCTCAGTGACGCGGCCGTCGTCGAGTCCGTGAGGGGAGAGCCGGCCGACACCGGCGCCAGTCCCGCCGCTGGCGACATGATGGTTGGCACGCTGTACACAGTGGACAGGGGAAACGAGCCGCCACCGAGGCTGCCCAACGTACTGGCGTACCACGAGCTCGTCTTGTGGTACGGGGACAGGTAATCGAGTCGCGCCGAGCGCTGCAGCGACGCCATGCGCGCCGCCACTGCGGCTGCCGACGGTGCCCCCGGCGACAGCATGCTGTGGCTTGGACTGCCGGACGTCGCCGTGTCAACGATGGACCATATGCGCGGTTTCGGAGCTGAAGACACGTCGCTGTGTCCGTTGGGCGATGCTGCGGGTGTCCGCGCCGAAGACTCTGAGTCAGACAGCGAGGCATCCGACAAGTTGCCGCCGCCCTGCTGCAGACCATGTCGAGGTTCCTCGGACGAATGCGACGTCCCGCTCGGCCGCCGCAAGTCAGTGAGGTCTGAGGACCGCGAATCGTCGTCCACATCCACGAGATCTGCAAAAGGCCAAGCAAACATTTTCGCTAGATTAATGAAAAGGTATTCTAAACCTTAAGGCAACACCACGCCTCCCTAATGGTCCCTGAACAGACGCCCTGAAGTATACCATTACGTTATCGTAAAGCTTATATTCTTCGATCACAGTTACTCATGACAGCTTTTAAAATCCTCTAGGCAAAATCACTTTAATGTTTTCGTTACATAACGGTTAGCAGATATACTAAGTCGGTTACAGCGCACAACATGACTGAGGCGAAATCAATGCAGAGTTCTGGTAAACGGCTACACCAACCCGGCATGCAACATAAACATTTTAGACATATATAGGCAAACTGTATAGACACGCTGATTGTAATTCGCTCACAATGAGGAATCGTGTAAATGCAGGCGTGTTTCTGCAAGTAAGGTGTCCACTAACCATCAGACTCATCCCGTGGCCTCTTGCGGCTTTCCGACAGACCCGCTGTGCCGGCGGCAGCCGCCATCAGCTGGTGGTTCCGGCGCGCCAGCTCCTCAGCCGCCCTGGCCGCGGCCTCCGACGAAGAGGTGGAGTTCTCCTGGCGCGAAGCGGCCGCCGATCCTTGGCCTTCCTTGGAGTCGTGTCGCGCAGGCGGCGCGTCGTCTCCGTCCGCGTCGTCGTCGTCGTCGCATCGGTTCCTAGGTGACCAGGTCATCTTGTTCTCCTTTTTTAACCGGCGCCGGGCATTCGCAAACCAAGTGGACACCTGCCCAAAGGAAAGCGACTAGCCTCATGTATAAGGTACATATAATAAAAGGATGTAAAGACGGAACGTCAAGAGAAATTAAAAAAAGCCCGTCGAAGTCACACGTTAAGACGGTTAAATGGTCAACATGGATTAGCTACAAAGATGCGCTAAGAGGAAAAGATGAACTTTCGTTTTCTCGGTCACTCGAGGGCATTACTACTATTAGCAAACAATCTGTTTTTCTACCCTCAAGCAGGCTCATCATTCCTTAAGAAAAGAGAGAGAGAAAGGAAAGGTCTGTCAACACCCGCGTGAAAAGATGAGAAACAAGCGTCAACTGTTGGTTTGAGCGCCTTCGCGTCGCGTGAGACCTTCCGACTATTCTTCTTGAACAAAAGTGTCCATGAACATATTGTGAGTACACGTCAGTTCACATCCTCGAACTATAGTGGAATGCTGCTTCAGATTTGCCACAGATTATCTTTGCCATATCTAAGTTAGTCACACGACGTCCACCTAAAGGCCTTTCTTTAAAAACTGAACTCTTTTGTAATCTAATCGGAAGTACTAACGCAAAAACAAAACAAAAAAAAAGAATGATAATGAGATTGCGTATGTGGACGTGAGTTCTACGCGAGAAGTTGATCAAGAACGCACCTGCGTTAACGTCATCTTCGTGATGATGGCAAGCATGATCTTCTCGCCCTTCGTAGGGTAGGGGTTTTTTCGGTGCTCGTTTAGCCAGGCTTTGAGCGTACTCGTGGTCTCTCTGGTGGCGTTCTTGCGTCGGGCGCCGTTGAGGTCCATGCCGTACCTGAAGACACAGACAAAAAAGCCGAGTCATGAATTTCACTGCATCGCAAGCGTTCACGCGCTATACTATAGCAATGTGTACTGCGACTACCCAATGGTTGAACGTGCACAGATCTGCTGAAACAAGCGAAGCATAAAGCGAAAGCACACAGTGAATTCTTCGATATACTGGCGATGTTCCAGGACATCATGGTAAGCATACAAAAATCAAGAACGTCTTCAGAGACCGAGCATTCTTTCCTCCCAATACACGAAGAGTTTTACCAAATAAAAGGTTACAGCGGTATGCGGACTTCTGAGGAATGTTTTCGTACGTCGAAAGCAAGGATAAAACAAATAGAATTAAGGAAATAAAAGCGTCGAACAAAGCGAGAGTGGAAACGTGTGAAAAGCTGGCCTCCTACCTCTCGGCATAAAGAGACCAGTGTCGAGAGGCCGAAACCACGCTGGCTGCCGCGTTGTACAGGCGTGTACGACTGCCCGCGACAGCGTTTCGATTTGCGGCGTCGTTCGGGCCGCAATTCCCACAAGGCAGCACTGTCCCGAAAGTGAAAGCAGCACAAAGGCACTCGAAAAAATAAAATAAATAAAAAGCTACCACAACCCCGAAGGACTCCGCGCTGCTCTTCTCGTGAGAAGGAGAAAAAATAAGTGAACGTGGAAAGATCGATACCGAACGAAACTTGGTTATAAACGCGCGCCAGCGCAGTCCGCAATCCTACACAAAACAATGAGAGGGCTGGGAACGATCAGGGTGCCAATCGGCGAGGCATATTAATCACGATTATCCTCATTCATTAGAACGCGGGCGATTCCCATGGGCTACTTCATGCTGGGAAATGAATAGCGTTCCTCCCAGGAATCCGTTGCTGCCACACCGCCGTGGAGAGAGGGTTGTTCATTAGCAGCTCGTGGAAACACGGCGCGTCTACTTAATGCAGAAAAATGAATCCGCGTTCGGTGTCGGCTGCTGTTTAGCAAATCTCGAACGGTAGTTCGCGGTCAGAATTGCACTGCATAACCAGTTTGCATTATATAGCCACGCGCGACAATGCCCAGAAAACTCCTGCGTTCGCAACCGTCGTCGACCATATATGAGCTTGTGAAACCATTCAAGCACACTCAGGGCATGAAATTATTACGCATTACGGAGTTACAACGAAACGAAAGAGCCAACCATTCGTTGCTTTTTTTATCCCTGTAATTTTGGCAAATATAACGACGCGACAGTGTGACATTCCGTCAATACTGCAATATCGTAAGAGTGTTTCGTTAATGTTACGATGCGTCTCAGTAAACAGCCTGTACACGAAGCGTATGCTGCAATTCTTAAGAGCACACGTGCTCGCAAAGTTGCGTCGAGCTTGAGGACAGTATTCTGCATTTTCGACCGTTACATTTTCGACCAACTCTTAATTGCGCGTATCGACCATCGCAGCAAGATATGTGAAGCCTGCCACTCCGAATACCGAGGTCTTCTTTTGTTCGCGGTGATATCGAAATCAACCGCACAATTTATTCCTAGGTGAGTGATAAATAGTGAGTGTTCGCCGGTATCTGAGAATAAGGGAATGGATTCAGAGAGCCGTTCATAAACAAGAATGATTCCAAAATGGGGCTATAGAAAACAGCGAATGATATAACGGCGAAGCAGCCAGCAAGTGGCAAGGAGGTATTACAAACAAGAAGCTTTGTTTATGCGATCCAAGTTTCTTACAAGGTGCTATGACAGCTTTCAAGATATTATCTTAGCTTTAGCGCCTTTTGCTTGCAGCTGACATCGCACAGGTGCGGGTAGCTAAATTGTAATACGAACGTGCTTGGCCATACAATACCGCGCATAAGAAACTGTCCATCGTACGAAGCGAGCGCGCATGTAGAAGATCGAATTTAGAAACGCCCTTGCACTAGTTTTGGGTTGGAAATTATTGTTTCGGCTGTTCCTTTTCTCCTCCTGAGGAAAATATCAGGCAGCAAGCAAGCGCATACACGGTTCATCGACAGTCATGGAGTTGCAACACGCAGGTGCATCTCGCACATATCCAATACCCGCCGAGGTTCGTTGGTGCTAAGCTTGCCCACTCCCCAGACTAATCAGGCTACGTTTGCCTAACAGCCATATCAATAAAACCACCCCACAATCGTCTTGTGCTAACTTAGCAATAAATTCAGCCATTGACAGCCGAGCGAAAGATTCCCTCAGGGTCTTCTTCTTTTTCTACACTGACGCCTACTGGATAAATATTTATGTCTTCTTGCCTCAGCCGATCAAGGGTCTCGTGAAAATCTTTAGTATTCAATAAAAAACAAAAGCGATCCACAAGACACAGATTTGATTCCACAGTCGACTCATTCGAAAAAAAGAAGACACGCTCGGTTGCAAGCAAAACGCACTGCGCGTTCTCGTAACCTGACGGATGGAGGTGCAACATACTGACACCCTTTGCCACACAAAATTTAGCCTCTGCAGTTTCTTTCGGCACACCCCCAATAGCACCTCCACATCACCAGCTTGCCAAAACAGAGCTGCGCTGCCATGATTAACGCTACAGGAGGAGTAGAATGAGAATTCGTATAAGCCTTCTAAGTAATCCGACACATTTTGAACAGCGCTGGGTGTTCTTGCTTCGCAGTCTTCCTTCCAGTTGAAAGGGCTGTTCTTTTTTTCTTCCTTTTCCGACCGACAAGAACAGAGAGCGACGACACTGCAGGCGCCTCCAATTTAGCTTCGGCGAGGCTGATCAGTAACAGCCATTCTGGAAATCCGAGAGTCTCGTTGAACACGTCCCGAGGAAAGAGCGTGCCAGCCACGTCGAATCCCGAGGGACCAGGAATCCGCGTTCGAAGGGGGCACCGGGTTCGAGTAGTCTCGACAGCCGGAAGCTCACAATTACCGGTGTTCTAACGTGCTTTAGTTCCATCGCGTTTCCAAGTGACAGCGTAATTTCGCCCTTGCGCTGCTCGTCCAGGGTGTGTGTCGTTTTGTGTTTGCGCAGGCCCCTTCTAATGCTGATGGATCACACAAGTGCGCGTGCAAGGAACCAGACAACGGATAATAGCAGAAAGAAAAGATGGGGCGATGTTCGCCCTCTCTTGCTCCCTGTATGCTCAAATTTTTTTAATGTCGCCGCTGCTGCCTATAATGGTGTACCGCATGCTTCACTGCGTTGAAAGAAGCCTCGCCCTTGTTACCTGAAATAATAGACAACCTTTGCTGCATACCATCGAGCTCATTAACAACTGCCAGCCGCTTTATAAAATAATTTCGCCGCGTGTGCGTCCACATGTACGTTCGCGGCCTCTTGCATGGTAGATATCTGTTCTCGCAAAAGATGCGAAAAGAAAATGCGATGTTTTCATCGCCCCCCCCCCCTCCCCCACCCTTTCTTTTCTTTTTCTTTTCTTTTTTTTTGGTTCCTTGCTTGAGATACTGCTCTCCCGTCAGCTTGAACAGAGTCACTCCAGGACAACATTTCTTCACTAAAGGCACACGCCAAGGGTTGGCGTATCCGGCCAAGGAGCGCAGTAGTTCTGCTTTCGCAGACCTCTCATATAACTAAACTGTACTTTGATCAGTGCCACGGCGAGTTATTTGCAGCAAACAATGGCTGGGGAAAAAACAGAGCGCCTAGCTGCCAATATTTACGGCGCACCTCTCTTCGCCACTTAGAGACGGACACGGCGCCGCAAACAAGGCCCGGCGCGTCGCCCGCATAAATCACAACGGCATCTTCCCAAAGCTATTCATCATTACCGAAGAGGAGCCGACGCAGGCTTATGGAAGGTGGCATACTCGCCGGGCCTCCCTAATAAGTGTTGATAAGTAGAAGCCAGTCGAGGATCAATGGCGCCAGAGGTTACACTAATATCCCGCACACCGGTTAACGCGCATGGGATCCCTTGACGCAAGAGAAGGGCCCTTCATCGATTGCACTTAGCCGGCGGCGTGCTGCGAAGCGGACGCACCCCGGCGCAGCTTTCATTGATTTCGAGTTCCACAGATGGGAAAGCCGGGAGGAGGTGTTGATTACGCGAGAGGTGAACTTCGTCCATCTTGCCGCAGCGTCGGCGTGCTCCTCCTCCTCCTGCAATGTGGCTTCCCTTTTCGTGGCGCCCGCGATTCCTCCACCTTCCAGACGGTGCGCCTCTTACATGATTGGGTCCCTGGCTGTTGTTATGGCGCGGCCTTTGTGAGATACGTGCCCTCCTGCGCGCCCAAGGGGTGGTGACTCAACGCTGCTCTGCAGGTCTCTTCTGCATCCCTCATCGCTCGCTGCCACTTCGGCTGAATACCATGCGGCAGCGGGCTTATTGCTGGTTGCGCTCGACCGCGTGTGTGCCTTCGTCCCAGTTTGACGCCGACACGAGGTCTCGCGCTTCGTCCTCTGCCTTAACAAATGTGCCGTTTCCCTCTTTGTGTATGCCAAGTCTTTGTGGTGCTTTCAACAGTGCTCGCTTAATATGCATTGTCGTAACGGAAAAAGGGAAGAGAGAGAGAAAAAAAGGCCGTTTCGCGGTCTCGCTCTCCACGATGCAAATCAAATCATAGCACGATGCTATGTAATAGAAGTGGCCGTTCGCTTACTCGGTATCGCTATCAAGACAAATTGGAAGTCACATTCATGCTGCCCGATCGCGTGCATGCCTCTGAGGTACCGACGTGAGCTGCATCGCCGTTCACACAAACCAAACGACGACCTCTTTTCAATATTGCTGTGGGAGCTCAGATAAGTCACCGAGAACCTCATGGAACCCCTCAATATTTGCGTATAGCTGCTGCAAGTAACGCACTAGTAATTTACTATATTATCTCTACTTCCCTCTTTGTAACCCGCATCCATCAATGTTGAAATAACGAAATCGTTAGAATGAACGTGGTGGTGAACATTTGACAAACAGGCACTCTGTGATCCGATCCACGGGGCATCGGATTTAATATAATCCATTTCATTTTCAGTTCTTTTCGTATTATCCGACCCCTCGAGTCGCTGATTTCAGCAATACCGCCGGCGCGACTGTGTCCCTTCCAATGACTGAGGCCAGGAAGAATGGAAAATAAAACAGATCGTTGTAAAATACGGCGACTGCACTCCCGACGCGGGATTAAACTTAAGCCTCGTCAAGTGGCTCTTTCATACGGGCGGGCTCCACGACATCCCGCGAACTTTTCTTGCCACTTGAGAGTCGACAAGGAAATGTCTCGAATGCGCATAGTTATCCCCCGCGGACAAGACTTAAACTCGAGAGACGACGACAGAAGGCCGGAGCTAAGGCCGCTACAAGTGGCGCAAGTGTCGTTCGTTGGATGTATACAACACGCCCGAAAGGAAACGGTCTTTTCTGCGAAGATATAAGGCGACTTGAGGACTGCTTTCTTTGGAAGTTCCAGAGCTCTCCACCGCGCTCCAGCCTTAGAAGGTATCGCCGGTGCAGCAGGGGAGCATTCGCGTTCCTTACACGTTTAGCGGCGTTCTCAACAAAGTCTTTTGAAGAGAACACCAATATTCAGTTTTAAAAACCGGAAGCGGACACTGAGTTCAGTGCGCATCGGTGATGTTGATGTCTCTTGCGATATCTGTATTTGCACAGATATCACCGAGCAATTCCGCACGTCGTTAAAAAACAAGGCAAGTGCACAAGCACACCGAAGTTAAAGCAATCTTGATTATAAGTACGTTGATAGTTGGCTAGCAGACGTGGCTTCTAAAGCTATAGAACAGTCACGGACCGATTGACAATGAATACTGGAGGCGTCTGAAGAAAAGTCGCCATGAGATATACGTACGAAATAAAGGGCATCTGAAGCAATCAAGGAATACCAACTAGTCCGGTCACATACCTTGCTTCTGAAGGAAAGTTACGTGTTAAGTTAGGTACCGGAATCACGTACTCTGTATCACTGCGACCATAATTATACGTCGGCGGTGGTGCATTTGGGCCCGGCTAAACGGAAACGTAACGGCGTGCCGCCGCGAGTTGACGCTCCACTGGAGGAGAGTTTTAATGCATGCGGGGCTCCGATATCGTTTACCGCCTGCACGGTCAGCAGCTCCCGAGTCGGTGCGAGCGGGTAAGTGCGCCGGGTCCGTTGCGCGCACGCAGCCTAGCCGGTCGGCGGAAGCTGCGTCGAGGCAGGCGCCACCGCCGAGGCGCACCGCGCTTGCGTGATTCAGGCGTATCAATGCGTGTGCCTGTGTACAATGTGGGCGCTACATTTCGTGCTTTCAGTAGCCGTCCAGCCAAGCCGCGAACCCACAGGCTGTTTGACGTATGAACATGTATTTCCTTTCAGGCCAATTTGGGAGAGGGGGAAGTCAAGGTGGGGCGCAATGTTTGCCGCATTTTCCTCCTTTGAGACGGGTGTCTTTTTTTTTTTTTTTTTCCTGATACACTTTATTTTAACTGAGCCAACGATACCCCGTAATTTTCCAAGCTGTGAACTCAACTGGAAACCGGACGACCAAGAGGCACGCGAAATTCGTGTTTGTCATTAGGAAAGAGCCAAGCAAGAAACGAACAAGTAAATATATGTAGAAAAAAAAACGACCCCCCCCCCCCCTCTTGCAAGCTCCCTGAACAGGCGCTAGTTGCCGCCAGCTCCGACCGTCACACCTCTACACGAGTGGCACAAATGCAGCGTGCCGACTTGCGTCGCTGCGTTTCGTGAAGTTGAATGCCGTTCAGCGTGCGCGCACGTCTGCCTACACATGCGTCACTTCCTCGTGCAGCCCCGGACCGGTTTCATGCAAACAGCGCGAAGAGGCAAGGACGACACGCTCCTGCAGAAACAGAGGTCCCTGCACAATGAAAGCGGCCGACGAGCAGGGAAAGGTGCCGCCAGATTCCCCGCTTTTTGCTGCTGAGTTCCCGAGGCGACGGGTCGCATTCGAGGCGAAGCCGTTGCATAGGCTGCCGTAGAAGTGACGAGGAATCCACGGTATGCTGGGAGATGACTGCCTTCGCCGGCTTGAGAAAGCTGCTTCGCCGAACTAAAGAATGCCTTTCGACGATTCAACGCTCTGTTTTTTTTTTTTTTGTTGTTGTTGTTTTTTTTTTTTTTTCGTTTCCTCCCTTGAGCATTCTCCCAGGCGAAGAGTGTTACGCAAGAATGAACGACCATGCTCTTTCAGCCGTCAATAGAAATCGGAGCACTGAGCCGGCTCTGCCTGTAATAAGCATTTTGATCTTCTCAACTTTCTTATGCCCTGTCTCGCTTTCCCGTGCAGGGTAGCTAACCGGTCTCGTTGACTCCCTTGCATTTGCAGCTTTCCCCTTTTCTCTTTGGTCATCCATCAAAAGTTGGCCACCCTCACCTCATGTATAAGCCCCCGCGTTAAAGAAAAGAAAAAGAAAAAACAAGCACTGGCGCATGTAACAGCGCTTTACGGCCAGGCTGCCGACTTCATGCTAAAGAATTGGAGTCGCACCTCCTACCAAAGTGTCACAACTCTGTTTCGTTTTTCTTGTTGATGTTAACAGACTAGCGTTGAGATACAAATATAGTCTAGACTTCATTTTATTCCTTAATACGCGTGTCACATCAAGCGCTGCCTATACGGAGTCGCTCAGACTTAAGTGAAAGAAGCATGCTGTGTTCCACGAATCGCGTGCAGCTACGAATGGCGCACGTCGTGGAGTACATTTTTCACGTCCTCCATGGTATACATGTCCAAAACAACAAAAGCTATGCACGATCGTGTGCTTTCAAGATCAGATAGCAGATGAAAAGAAAAAAACCAACGCGCCGAGCGCTCAAACACGTTGCCTTTGCATAATGCACCGAAGCTAACAGTTCCAGACGTAACTAATCAGCACACTGGTGGCGCCGCGAAACGCGTTCTCACTTGACAGGCACTCACCCATTTGCGAAAGGGTAGCCGGCGATGGCAGCCGAGTCGTACGGGTAGTACATGGACGCAGCGTACGGGAGGTTCCGCCATGCTTCCAGGTTCTCCTTCAGGTCGAAGCCATTTGCCTGCGAGAAATTAGCCATTTGACTTTATGTTATCAATCCATCACCAGTCACAGTGCGGTTGAATGTCATCACTTAAGCGCGCCACCATTTCACCGAGCGATATTTGTAGTTCATTCCGAATTGGTTATCTGTGGATGTGACAGCGCATAAATAATTGCAACGATATCATCGACGTGACGCGCGCCGAAAGTTTGCTCCCGGTATATATATATATATATATATTGTACGACCAAAAACGTGTTCATGCGAAGCGTGCGTCCGTTATCACTTAGTCCGCTTCTGCAGGGAGCGTGCCAATGAAGTGATGCCAGAAAACTAACCATCTGGCCTCGCATCGCAGCGTATGGAATGACGCGTGCGCCAAACGGTTCTCTCATCGACATCAATCAGCTTGCTAATGATCGAGCAACTTTTACTTTCTCATTAGGCAGAGCGAGAACCACGGAGCTCTGCCAATGTCCACTCACTCAGAAGAGAACGCGCAAGGCCTCTCATTTGCTTCAGTTAGTGTTTCCTTATGACCAGAGGCATCCTTGGAGCCGGATCGGTGTACGTTTCCCAGGCATGTTCAGCGCTGGCGACCTACCTGCCACCTTGCAGCCTCAATCTTTCCACTTGAAGCGAGCTCCGTCCAACTATTTACTGGTACCGAACGGCGGCATTATAAACGTCCGTCCCTTTCTAGACGGCAACTTTCATAGTTTAGGATGACGCGAATCTGTTTTTACATGTACATGTAGCGGCCGAATTGAGCACGGAGCTGCTTTTACAAGATTACCTTTCGCTGCGCTGTGAAGGCGATGTTATTGTTGATGGCGAAGGAAGGAAATCTCCCGATGCCACTGAAAATTTGGCTGCTAAACGCGGCTTCGTTGTCAAATTTTTAGTGTATTACTCCATTTTTCGTTTCCTTTTGTATTCTTAACAAATGTTAGTTTGTTGAGTTTCCACTGCTCTTAACAAGCAGTATCGAATCCTTTTGTCTAATCCCATGTAAACGTTTGCCTATGCCCCATTGTGCGTTGCGCCCCATTTATAGTGGGAAACCAAACTAATTGACCAACTACTCTGAAAATCAACATGGCACGGAATCCGACGACTTTCAACAAACCGGGCCGTTTATAAGGCGCAGCAAAGTTTTCTTTTTTACACCATTTTTCAACGAGTGTGGCAGTCCAAACAATCCAAAGCGATGCATCTTTCAGCGCAGTAAAACTTTCGCTGAAAAGTTCACGGCTGTGCTCTAATGCAGTGCGGTGCATTCGAGTATGCTCCCTCGTAGCCTATAGCCGCCGGACATTGTTCGAGGCTGAGGGAAATAAGTGCTGAAAAAGACATTCGCCTCCTGCTAGGCGTCTGTGCGCGAACAGCCACTGCGGTCCTTCGTTTTTCTTTATTTATTCTTTCTTCACGCCGCCTCCCTGCTGGTCGCCGTTGCCCGGTTCCTCATTGGCATTCCGCAAGTGCATCTAGGGAGCGGACAAATGAGCAACAAGGCTTCCTTTCGAAGAGCCCAGCGAGTCAAAAAAAAAGAGGAAAAGCCCCTTAGTGGCGGCAGCGCTGCAGAACTCCCCGCGAGGACAACCAAAGGCGACAACCAGACAGCGCGCCTGGACGGCGGCCGCGGAAAACAGAGAAAAGGGGCTCCTTTCGCATACAAATCAGGATTGAAAGTTTAACTCGCAAAAGCTAATGCACTGCTCCTGCGAGAAATTCCACCAATCGGAAAGCCAAGTGCGCTGCACTAGAGCGCGTATCGAGAGAGAGAGAGAGAGAGAAAAGAACAATTACACAAAGTACACGTTGTCCGCGAAAGAGAAAGTCGCCAGAAAAGTTCAGTAATAGCGAAGGAAACATAAGCGACCGCATGACTTGACCTGTTCGCGGGGTTTATTGTCGGTGCACGGCCCGCTCTGCAGAACTTTCATTAATTATTGATGAGCAAATGCCACCGCGTAACCCTCTATTCATACCAGGTGCCCTAAGACCCTTCGAAAGCATTTACTACTCGTGAGGCAGGAGATCGGAACTACAAGTCACAAAATTCGCGACGACATCACGTCCAAGTTCGCTGCACAGCCCTTCATCCAAATGCTATACCTCTGTGTAAACAAGATCGCGAAACGTTCGCGCAGCGGTTGTTCACAGCAGGCCCCGTGCTGAATTATTGGGTGTAACACAGTGAACTTGCCACAGTTATGAGTCCACTTTGACTTAACGAGTGCAGCTATAACATAGCGAAGTGTGTGCCGAATTATCTGAACCATTCCACAGTTTTAACGCGATAGCGTTAAAGAGCTCGTATCTCAGAAATTCCGCCGTCGGTGTCGGCACCGTTGGTTGTGAGCGAAAAATCATCATCTTGTCCGTGACCGAAAAATCGAAAAAGCTGCAAATAAAATAACAAAAATGTTGAGTCCGAGTGAGAATCGAACCCGGGCCGTCTGCGTGGCAGGCAGGTGTTCTACCACACAGCCACGCCTCTGCTTGGAGATGCACTGAAAGTAACTTTCATGCTTCCCAAAAATACGCGTCCTGTATACAGGTGTCAGAATACGAGATGTAATATCGCAGTAATATTGCGTGGTACAAGCGTACATTGCCATCGGGCGTCACACCACGTCAATATCATAACGACTTGGTGGTTTAAAGACAGCAACCCATTACAAAAGGCACACACATTACTGCGCGTATTCCCTTAAGACCACGTAGTGGGTGCATGGCAACTTCGAAAAAGTTTCTCGCGCAAAATTGCTCCTGGTTTAAAGCATGCTACCCATTACATAAGGCACACACCTTAGTGCGCGCATTCTGTTGAACACTCGTAGTGTTTGAAGTGCGCACTAGGGGCAGGATATCGCTATCGCGTTCAACTCTTAAAGGCGAAGCTTAAGCGTCCCCCAATTTTTGAGGCAATCCTCCTCACTGAGGGCAACCGCAAAATGCACATAGCTTCCGAGTGTGCTCTGCGACGCAAAGTGTACTCATGTGTAATCAGCGCTCGCAAAAGAGTCCAAAAGAAAGGCAAAGTCCAACACTCTCATGTGTAAAATAATTGCGATCTAATTGCTCATTTCCTTCAATAAGTTACCTTCAACACCACTGTACGGAGACTTTGACACGCCAGTTGTGTATATATTACGCAAGAATCACTGCGTACTGCAGACGGCAATAAGAAAGAAGAACGGGGCCTCCGTCGCAACTTCCGCACTTGCCAGGTTGACAGTGTCGATACTTGAACTTCCAGGAGCGATACCTCAGTTCTGCAGTTTGCTGCACTACAGTTTGCACCTCGCCACTGCACCCGCAGCTTATAAAGCCTTCGGGAAGTGCGACTCTGGAGGGCGACGACGCCTACGCCCGAGGGGCAAACCGGGCGGCCGCTTTCTCGCGCGCCGCTGGGCCATGGCGTCCGGCGTGGCCATTGTTCAGAGCGGCCATTCTGCGTCGGCCGCTTTCTCGTCAGCGCGTCGCCTGTCGCCTCCTCTGAGGAGAAGTCGCTGCTGCGAGAAAACATGTCGCGCACACGCAACGGGTCGATTGGGCGCCTTGGTTGTGTGTGGCGATTAAAATCACAGTTCGCGGACTGCGCACAAAGAAAGGCCTTCCAGGCGGAATCGGCGATCAGCGACGCGCTGCCGCCGCGTGCTGTCGCCCTTGCGTGAACAGGCGCCATATCCCTCCACCAGCGCGGCGTGCACGAGCCCCCCAAGGCTCCCCGCAAAAGGCTTGTTCGCCGATAGCCGCCGTGCCGCTTACATCTCCCGAATGCAAAAACGGCTTCCTATGGCGTGGCGACTGTATATACGATGCCACTGCGGGCACAGCCGCACGCAGAACGCACAGCGTCCGGCTTCGGACCTGCAAACCCCGACCTCCTCTTCACGCCCCTTCCCTCTATCTTCTTTTTTGACATTCACGTTTGGTTCTGTTCAAAAGAGCTTTGGCTTCCTGCAGCATCCACCGGCTTCTTGCCATTCCGCGAACCGGTCACTTCCGATTAGTGCTGTCTGGCACGTTTGGCTCACATTTCAGCATAAACAAGCAGAGAGAGTAAGAGGGTCGAAAGTAACAAACGCGACTCGATGCAGCAAGAAATCACGCAAACGATGTCCGCACGCATACGTGATTATTGGCTGCTCACTTTTATTGCCCGGTTGTTCCCAGTCGAAGCCGCTTTGTGGACCTCTCCGCGTATTGCAGACCAGCTGAACAGGCGTGACGGTGTTAGCATGCATACGGCTCGTTAAAGCGGGCGCGATAAAATGCAAATACTTTGTTTGTAACCAGCTGCAACACTGCGTAGTTGGTTAATGGCGGCCACCAGGTGGAGGAGAGGAGGACCGCATTGAAGTGACTATACCCTACGACGAGTAGCGTTTATCTTTAGTTATTTGAGGGACGTGTATTAATGTAGCTGAGCAGCGACGGTTGCTGCATACCAATTCAAACTGCCTCTTCAGATCGAGCAGCTCAACGGAGAACGAAACCGATTTAGACCCTCCTTGGAAGGCTTAGTAGGCTTGACAAACCCCACTTGTGCAGAAATGCGAGTATGTTGCGAGCGAGCAGCTTTCTAAAGCGTCGCACTATTTGCGATTCCCCCTCTGCTCCCACGATTCCCCCTCTTGCGCGAGGAAGGAGTAAAAGACGACCCCCGTGCAGCGACGCCGCTCCTGACGCCGACTGCATAACGTCTCCACGCGCGAGGCGTGGGATGCCCGATTCTGGCAGCTACGCCAACTCGAGCCATCGGTGTAGGCCAAGCGAGCGCTAGAATATCTTATCTCCATTGAACGACATCTTCATTACAATCGCGCGAACAGAGGCGGTGAGCGCGCCGACGCACGGAGAAAACAAGCAAACTAGTGGGCAAGTGATCTATTCCGAATGTAGGCCAGATAGTCCGCAATCAGACGCCCTAAAGGGCTCCGTAAGTCTTTTTCATCTAGAGCGCGCCATAAAGCATAAATCTCCCGCTATCGGACGCGCTACCGCGTTTTGGCCGCGTGCTACCCGGAGAGACTGCAGTGAGAGCCGTGCTGGGCTCCTCCCGGCCACAGCCCTTTCTCGCGCTCGCGGCGGCCCCCCTGCCGCCTGGAGTTGCTGTGTCATCACGTGCTCATCAAAGCAAACGCCAAGAAAATGGTCGCTGCAGTAAAACAAATGAGCGCCCGTGCTGGCGACGGCCGCCGAGGCCGCTTTGTACATACCTGGCCATCCGTCCTCTTCGGCAAGGGGGGGAGTCGACTTGCCGATGGGCCGATAGTCTCCCTCCCACTCTCAAAGTTCTCTGCCGAGTATCGTAGCTCTTATCAGGCGCGTTTCTCTGCGCGAGCCCATAGCCAAAGAGCCTCCTCCTGGGCAGTGTGGAAACAAGCGGTCGCCGGGACCTGGTCCGGTCTTTTTGGCGCGCCTATCGGGGCTTCGCATCGGTTACCCAGCTCTCGCTCCGTCTCTTCGCAGGCCATAACAAGGCGCATTGCCATTGGTGCATTCCGATCACGTGACCAACCTGGCGACAGGAATACTGGCGGCTGCATTGTTTTATAGCGTCTGCGAGGTGATTTACGAGCGTTTACTCCATCCGGACGCTGCTTCTCCTTCCTGTTGCTCTTGGCACCAGTACTCCTCCCCACTCGTTTTACGTCCTTTCACGTGTCGCAGTTATGATTTCACTTACGTCGAGGTCCACTTTACGCGCCAGAGGTAAAAGCCACCAGGTGAAAATCACGCTCGGCCATCTTCCACACGGCGCCTATACCGGTCGCAGCCGTGGAACGAAGCACAAAGCTACATAATTGAAAGAAGACACAAGCGTAGAATCAAATCACAACTCTTAAGTAGAAGCCAAGCATCAAGGAAAGATCGTTTTTAAGCGCTGCAGTGCAAAGACGCAATCATGTGTGGCATAAATGTGCTTATTCGATCTTCCGTTTGTTTTAAATTTGAGTACTGCACATGAAAGAAGGTAACGGACACGTAAAAGCATTACGGCATACAGAAAGAGCTCTTTATGGCTGCAAAAGAATCCTGCCCCTTGAACCCTTCACTGCAGTTCCGAGCGCCATTCGGACTTCGTTGACGTGAAGTTTCGCTTCTCTGTCGGCTTTAGTTGTGGGTTGCCTTCACGAATGCATACACAACATTAATTTGAGTGACCAACAGTCCGGCATGCGATGTCTGCAGCACCGAATAAAACATTGACCACTTCTTATGACACTGCCCTCGATTAGCCTCAGAAAGACAAACACTTTCTGACGCGTTGCCACGACTGGACGAGCGGCCGCTCCCCTCGCGCACGAAAAACTTTATTCAACAGATGAGTTTGGAGCACGCAGGCTCCTGGGCCCCCACACGACCCCGTTGCGCTCAAGGGTTCATTTGGTGGTGGTCCATGACCCCGGCAGCCCGGTCGGCAGCCATGGTCAGCGCATCCGGGTCCTCTGAACGCAGTGGGGTCTCCCAATCCTCCCAAGTCTCTAGGTGCTCTATAGGGCCCGCGGGAGAGGATCCGCCGGGCAGTGTGCAAGGATGTGGATAGCAGAAGCATGAGGTTCAGGGCATAGAGTACAGGCTGAGGTGAGGAATGGGGGTGATAGTGCGATGGAATGAGAGGAGAGGGAAGAGTGAGTTTGTAGCTGGCGCCAGAGGGTTTTTAGGACTGCATTTTAGGCCTACCGCGTATCGCTCGTCGGCCTAAAATGCAGTGAAGTCACTGTTGTGCTTCTCGACAACGACGGGCTCGTGCGAACGCCTCTGACTGGAGGTGCAATCGAACTGCTTCACTCCTCCTTTTCTCATCTTTCTATTTTCTTTCCCACTTCCCCAGCATATAGGGTAGCCAACCGGGCACGTTTCTGGTTAACCTCCCTGCCTTTCTTTCCTTCCTGCCCACTTCCATCCTCAGCCTTCCAGGTGAAACAAAAGCCATACTTTACAGTTTTTCTTGTTGCTGTTATTTCGTTGTTTCTCTTTTGCTACTACAGGCTGCGCTGAATACGAAGCATCTCCTAAGACGCCATGGGTGTGCATTCTATATGGTTGATTAAGACGTCCGGTATTTTATTTCTTGCGCAGTGTTTCATAGTGGTATGTGCTTCCAGTACATTATAATCACATGTGTTTACTTGAGTTCATTCTATATCATACAAGTGTAATGTCCGTTGCTCGCATGCATACGTCGCACAAACAGCTCGACTCCAAATGAGAACGTCACACGGCGTTAACTGGAGCCGCGGCACGCCTGGGGACGGTGCCAAGTACGCCTTTTAAACTTGCGCAAATCACTTGACATCGATCGCGATCATGTGATAAACGCCACATAAGCTCTTCGGCGTAAGCCGAAGGTCGCTTACGATTGCAGTCAGGCTCCAAATTATCTTTCTTTGAGCAAACAGAGTCCGAGAGCGAAGTAACTCAACGATATAGATATTAATATATTCCTGTTGTACGGACAGGTGGTTGCGAAAAGCCGTTTCGCAGATCGGTGCGAGCATACAGATTAGCCGGGCGACACTGGCTGGTAGTAAATCACGAGAGGATAAGTGTCGGCAGAGAAAAATGAAATGTTGTCACTTCGCGACGACGCAAATGTTGCGATAGGATCGATTTCGCTTCCTGTTGCTCAAGCATAAGAACAAAAAAGACCTCATTATTTTTCTTCACGCTCACACACAATATCGTATGTGTCGCCACAAAAAAACAAAAAAGAGCATTACCAAAGTAGTAGTGCGTCATCATGTGATTAGTGTTCTGTTGGTGGTTGTGATGTTGCTACAGGCGGTGTCAGGCTGGCAGACCGGGCCGTCAGTTGGTTCGTCCGAGCGTCTCTTTCCAGTATTGTGCTTAAACTGTACACAAACGTTAAACATAAGGCCAACCCTACTCATTTTAGTCACAATAACTATATCACTGAAGAAATTAAGCTATACACCCGAGAGAAGCGATCTCTGAAAAAGCAACTATTCTTGCTTTGGTCTATGCAGATGAAAACTACACAAGAATGCTGCTTGGTTCGGTTGACTCCTCAACGTACCTGAACAATAATTTCATAGGTCTCACTTCCGTGTTCGCGTTGTCCCCCCACCTACGTTACTCTCTCTCTCTCTCTATTCGTTACCACACAATATCTGACTGAACACGACTTGAGAGACATCGCTTATCAAAGCTAGTGCTGCCACCCACAGGACGAGACGTCAATTACCGAGCGACTTGTGAACGCTCAGGCTGCGACCTTCCTTTCCTTGGTTTCGTCGACAGTGTTTTCGTGTGTCCGACCAATTAAGGAAGATAATGAGTCACCAGATAATGAACGAAGCGCAGAACACAGGGGCGAAATATCGCGCTCGCCGCTTGCAAAAATATGCGGCCGCCGAGGATGGGCGTAGCCATATATATAAGGCGCCCCTGCCGTGGCTGGTGCACTTGCGAGCCGCCGACAACACCGCGAACAGCAATCGCCCCCCGCTCGGTGTTCGCCACAGTTGGCTATACTAGAGCTTCGGCACCGCAGCCGAGGCTGTCATCAAGATAGGAGCTATCGCTAAATTGTTCAAATGGCAAGCCGAGAAATCGGAATGAGTGCTTCGCGGGTCGCCCCGGCTGGAACCCCCAGGCTGCGCGACATCTCGAAATGCACCATTCGTATGCCTCGCGTTGAGCCCTCGGCTTGGGAAGGAGACGCCATAAACAGGACGTCTTCCGTCGTTCTTCCACTCGCCACGCCCGTCACTTTTGTTGCGGGTTCGTTTTTTTTTTTCCAGGCGCTCTTTTATTCTTGGCTCCGGTCACTCGGTCTCGTCTACTCGCAGCTTCTCGTTTATTCCGCCTAAAAGATTTCTTCTTGTCGCTCTTATCGCAGAGTCCATTAGTTGAAGTCTCTCGTCTGTCCTACGGAGGAGACGACGAGCTCGGCCAAAAAAACAGGCGCGCACTGGCGAGGTAGAAATAAAGAGCAACCTGTTTCTGGCGATAAGGTCGAGTGCCCTCTCCGCGGCAGCCACACGCCCGCCTCGAAGGACTCCCCTCCCACATTGCGGGCGCGCGAACCATCCGGGGTGACAATCACAGAATACGAGGCGATCGTCTGTGCCCCGGGAAACTCGGCAGCCTCGACGGACGCCTCCTCCTTCAAGCCATTGTCTTTCCCGGCCGCGTCCCCAGCACACGCGAACCTCCCACGTTGCGTCCGGCTTTTAACGAGGAGTGCCTAAACGAGCAAACGGGAGCCTTTTCACTTCTTAGTTCATTCGCCGACTCGTAACAACACTGCCAAATATAACAGGTGCAAGAACACTGCCGCCGTCATCTCTTCGTACTCCATGACCAACGACGACGCCGAGTTCAGGAGGTTAAGAACAAACAATGCCTTGTCGAATGAGTCAACGCAGCTCGTCACGTTGGAGGGGACTGGAGACCTCACGCGAGAGATGTGGTCGACAGCAGAAGTACTTCAATAGGCAGTCATATATATATATATATATATATATATATATATATATATATATATATATATATATATATATATATATATACTTGTTTTGACGCTGCTTTTGTTGCAGTCACTAACTTAAGTGCCCGCTTCAGGCAAGCGTCAACGATCATGGGCGGTTTTCACGCGAGAGGCTAAACTACATCAAAGCAACAAGAGCTCATATGAATCACGCCAATTTATTCGAATTACAGCAAGAGGATTAAAAAAACAAAGAAATATGAGAGAAATTTTGCAGGCCCACAGATGAGACCTGCTATTTTTCCTCTAAATTTGGCACGGCGCATATAGAAACCACATTAATCTGAAACTCTGGAAATAACCGTTTACGACAGTGCAGTCACTACAACTCGTGACAAAGCAAAGGGAGCTAACACTCGCGAGCGCACGCATAATAAGAGCGGCGCTATTTCTGAATAAAGAGAGGACTACGTAATGAGAGCTGGAGAGTCTTCTTACAGAATTGCCTCGAAAAATGTATGCTGCTAGACTGGTTGCCGTCCCGTGTAGTTGGCAGATCGCAAACAGAAGCAAACATAATAAATATATGGGCCTAATGCATGCTTAAAACTGGATTGCGCAATTATGCCAACGGCCGTCCAGAGATGACGCATAGCCAGTTTGCGTGTCATGGATAGATAGGTTCAATTACGTTACAATCTGCACGCGAATTTTTTTTTTTTTTGTCTTCGTGCCCACTTTAGGCGATGTATGCCTGTGGCCTGCATCGCATCGCAGAAAAAGGGGCGTCGTCGGGAAAGCAAGCAATAATCAGAGCTCAACATCTCTGAAAGATAGCTTTTCGTGTATTTAAAGCAGGCCTTTATTATGCAAGGAGGGTATGCAGCTTAAGCTTTTCAATCGTTTCAGTAAGAAACCGCATGGTCGAGCCGTGTATGATTTCTTACAAAGGCGCACGTCGAATGCGTACTTTGTATTCCTTCTGCCTTGTAATAGAACGCGGCTATCAGTATTCTTTCGTGCTCGCAATTTTGCGAAGAAACGGCATCCTTGATAGAAATTTGTATCCGTGCGCTGTGTTTTAATACGAGATTCTTGCTGTCAGAGAGCTTGTGCATGCACGCTGAACAAATAATAATTTTGAGCGTACTTCATGTGTTATCATAAGTTGCCGTTACATCAGAATGTATTTTTACGGTTTCCTCACGCTATATGTCCACCATATATATATATATCCCGGAAAGTCGCATAAAAGCGCCGAATTTTCGGCATCCTCGTCACTCAGAATTTTCCAAATGCTCGTTCCGTTATTGTTATACCCATCTGTTTATTACTATTCAACACTCAATAGCTGATTTCACTCATATACGAACTATTTCCATGTGGTGTGGGTTACGTTTTTTTTTTGTAACGTATAATGTATCCACATAAAATATCATTAATTTAATTCCTATAGCTCTCGCTTTATGCATTTTCAGTTGGAAATGTGTTCTTCAGCGTTGATGCATTTGGCACACATAATGTGTATCAATATCGTTTCATCTTCATTATAATGTCGTTCAATAAACTCAAGTTTAATGTTACGCTATGATGCGGGAAAAGCTTGGTTGCGCGGACAGTTTGATTACACACACACAAAAAAAAACGGCGCTTTTATGACATTCTGACTGCCGCTGAAAATGTTCACGAGTATATAGGAGCATATCGACACAAACTTGTTGGGTACTTTCCATGAACTCGGCATTAAACATATAAATTAACGTTATCAACGGTGAGTAATGTATTTATTCTGTCGCGTGGCTGTATTACGTTGTCATTATAAAAAAATGTTTGTGTTTATTAGTGTACATCGATGTTTCGTATGACTATTTGCCACAATTGCACATTCAGTCGTTCTAAAACAGGTATAGCTATTTCTTTATAAAGCGCTACTGGGGCGTATCCTGACGAAGTTCGTTAGAACTTGCCAAGTAGTGGAAGAGGACAGCTATTTGTCATAGACTCCGTTGTTGCGGCAACCGAAGTCGTGGCGCAAGGAGCAAGGGACCAGATGTACGCTGACTGCTATGCCGAAGAGTTCCCGGCCACGTACCACGAGGTGCTTGGGCACTATAGGAAAGACCGCAAGATATATCCGGAACCCCAAGTGCGTCTGGACAGGTCGCAGGCGGTTGACCTGAGGCGGCTGCAGACGGGTACTTTCACAAACCCCTACCACCTGCACCTCCTGTGGCCCGCGCTGCACCCGTCGCCTGGCTGCCCGTGGTGCGAGCACAGACGGGCCGATATGGCATGTACTTTGGGAATGCAACAAAAATGTAGATACACTACGAGGAAGGATGAGGACACCTGAAAAACCCTCTGAAGCGGGGCGCCTTGCTGAGCGATGGCGAACCGCCCTTCACAGCGAGGCCCCCGAAGACCAGGAGTGGGCCGTCCAGCGGGCCAGGGCCGTCGCCAAGGACCTCGAAAGATGTTCCTCGACTGGTGGATCCCTGGCAGCCTAGCCCCGGGCACAATATCAACCGTTGGGCAAATAAAGTTTATTCAACTCAACTCCAGCGTTCGTATTTCGCATAGAGAGATTATTATTGCTTTAGACAGCAATCCGGGATTATATATTAGCCGGCTCAGACGTGATCTTCTTTTCCACATTTCTAGATCAAATTTTAAAAAAGACGAGTTGATTTGGTGTAATTTCATCTCAGATTTCTATCAAAGGGAGCACCTCTTTCGCTGTACATTACGAACAAACAAGCTTTGCGCTTTCATCTTCAGTTTTACGCACGTGACCATTTTCTTACTACGTAGTATCTCGCTTTTTCGCGATATTGAGGGTGCTGTAACCTATTTTTGCTTCGATGTTCGTCTACTACATTTTTATAGTAAATTTAGCTGAATGTTTACGAGAGGACAAAGAGTAATTGACTGTCGCCTTGTGTAAGGCACCAAACCGTAAGTCCTTAGGAGACCCTTATACAATAAATGCGGAACACAGTTACAATAATTCCTCCAAGCGTTACTACCCAACAACGGCTCGACAAATAGTCTGATCAGGCGTTTGCAGCTGCAAAAAACGGTTCTGCAGTTCCTGTCTGGAAACAGAAAGTGCGCCGATCATCTGTCCATTCGAAACCATCATCTATAGTTCCGTTATTGCTCGGCTGAATCAAACTCTCCTTTTTCGCCCCTTCAACAGCATACGACAAAGTAAAAAATAAATATCGTCACGATTTATAAGCTACCAAATTTTGGAAGCACCACACATACGGGCACTCCAGCGGTGACAGAGAGCAACGTTCTCGTCCAGTTCGCTCCTTCCCATCCAGCACACAACGTCTGCTTCGCAACTAAGTCTCTCGCAAGGCTGCACAAAACAAGCGACGATGACCTAGTGTGAGATACGTGGCGACCTCTCAAAGAAAAACCTGTTCGTCGCGTCGAGAACCACGCGATCCATCATGCTCTATCGTTATATATGTACGGTGTATAGGAGGCGTCCGTTTCTGTAATGTTGCCAGGTCAGTTATATGGACGTACTCGATCGCTACCTGATTCCCAGATCGCCTGGGCAGTCAGTAGCAAAATAAAAGATGAAAATTAACGAAGGACATATTGGGAGCACGTGCCGTATATAGAAAAAGGCGTCGCGAAAAATCGGGTATAGGTGGTTTATGGTTTTCGTAGTACACCCATATATATAGACGGGTTTATCAAGTCCTACTCCGGATCATCGGCGGCATCCGCCGACCTGTAGCTTTGTACGCTTTGGCTAATCAGTCTACGCGAACGACCTCCCTTCTCCTTTTTCCCCTCTCTTCGACACTCCCCTAGTGTTTAAGCATATACCAGGGTGGTCTTGCGCGCACGGTACCTCGACTTTGACGCCTGCCACCTACTTAACGTCTACCTTTCATATTCGAGCTGCAAAGGTTAAGCAACAGTGTGCAAAATTGGGCTAGTTGATTTAACTTCATTGTTTAAACGGCGCAAAAAGACGAAGACAAGAGAAGGAGGACTACACAGGACAGGCGCTGACTAACACAGTTGTTAGTCAGCGCCTGTCCAGTGTAGTCCTCCTTCTCTTGTCTTCGTCTTTTTGCGTTGTTTAAACAACAAATGTTAAGCTTTCAGAATGTATGCTGACAACATTCGTCTTAAAGGGATCATAAACCAGCCCTCGGGCTTGGTGAGAAAATGCGCCCTGCGGATAGCAGACACTATACTATGAGCATCTCAGCCAAGTATTGCAGTATACACGGCAAGGAGAGCGTATACAAGCGGAGCGCAAAGTTACCATTTTCGCAGACGCCCTCTTTTCATACAGAGGCATGTGCTCACTCTCTTCAGAGCTGCGGGTGCCCGCTGTTTGACGTCGAACAGCGGGTAGCATGCTATTGGCCCACAGCCGACATAAATCAAGCGCGGCGTTTGGATCAGATGCGCTTCTTGCCATGGGGTGCCGCCACGTGCCGGCGCAGCGCTCCATACTCTGCTAGAACTACACAGTGAGCCACACTCGCGCTCAAAATTAACAACGGGAGGGAGCAATCGCGTTTCATCACGTGCGCTCAGGATCATGACGCGCGCTGACGTAACTTCATTCCCCCGTGTCGTCCCTCCCTGCTTAGCTTCCAGCGCCCTCGTCGCGACGAGAGAAGAGAGAAAGCGCTTAAATCACGCGACAAATCCCTCTGCCTCTTGATGGATTCGAGTTATCTTTGCGGCAATCGATTCGTGAGGCGATAAACCACGATAATGAGGTCATTCGTTGGTTACTTCGAAAAGTGATTCATGGATCCTTCAAGACAAAAGAAACAATCCTGAATTCGAGGCTGCGTGAAACGAGAGATAAGGGAATAAAATAAGGCAATGTGGCATACCTTACAAAAACGCGGGGACAGAAACGAAGACACACACACACACACACACACACACACACACACACACACACACACACACACACACACACACACACACACACACACACACACACACACACACACACACACACAGAGTAGACTCTTGATAATTCAAACCAATCTTAAAAATTTTTGGTTGGCCCACTATGTTATCAATGTATTTTAAAGCTGCTTAATTCAAACAGCCAAATTCGGTTAATTCAAACTTTTTGCTTGTCCATGCCTGGAAATATCTGCTGCCTTTGTTGCTTCTAGCTGAACATTCGTGTTTTTGTGTTACTAACAGGCGCAAATAAAGCTGATTGCCTGCCTACGAAATGGTGAAACTACCCAAACCTTGCACACCAATAATCGCGTACTGACCGAGGAAGAAAAAACAAAACGGCAAGAAACGGCACGGTCTGGCCTTGATCTATCGCCTGCCAAACGTTTCTTAAAGGGGTACTGACACAAAAATTTTGGCCTCGCGTTTTTTTTTGCTGCAGTGTGTTGCTGGGGGCCTGTTAGTCATAACACGGCACATCGTTTGCTGCAGCGCGCGACAGATAATTAATTACAGGCTCCTCATTACCGACCAGTGTCAGTTTCGGTTTCAAAAACGACAAGCCTCCGGGTGCAACTATCACCACCTAGCGGCTGCAGCGCTCGATCACGTCAGCACACAGAAGTGTGACGCACTTCCGCGCTGTTCGCATCGTCTTCTCGCATTCGCACGCTTGCCGCACGTGCTGCGCGATGTCGTCGCCATCATCGTCCTCGTTGTCGTCGTCCTCCTCATCGTCGTCTGTTGGCGACGATTTCCTTGAGACACCAACAGCGCAGCGGCGAGCGCGTCAATACAGAAATGGCGTCTACGACGTCATCATAACTTGTTGTACCGGCTACAACGGTTACGTAGGGGAAGTAGGGGGGTCACCTCGGGTCACCTCCGAGGGTGTCAATGCAACAGGTGCGGCCTATAATGCTGGATCGCGCACGCGAACTTCAAAATTCACATAAAATACCTTCCAAGCTTTATTCGCTGTCGATATTTTGCAGATTGTACACGCACGTACACGGAAATCGATCCAGCAGGCTATCTCGGCCACGAAATTTTGTGTCAGTACCCCTTTAAAGTCACCTTCTCCACAGTACGCCATGCGAGAAAGCGTCCTAAGAATTAGAAGAGGCTAGCAACTGTCGTGGGACGCAACACATTTTGTCCCTTAATTACGCACCCATGCGCACCTTGTACAATAACGAGTACCAGTATTATTGCTGATATCTAAAAATTTTACTGGCAATCATGCAGAGCTGTCTGTGATGTTGCTGCGGCACTGAGAAACAATAAACATCGCAGCGTTAGTTTGTGTGTTGCCTTGAGTCATATTTATGAGAACTTCTGATAATTCAAATAAAATCCTGAGGTCTCCTCAAGTTTGAATTATTGAGAGTCTACTGTGTGTATACACACACACACACACACACACACACACATATATATATATATATATATATATATATATATATATATATATATATATATAACATTTCTTACAGCAATTGTAATATTTTTCCTATCTTCTTTTATTCTTTACTATAATAGAAACGATGCCAATGATTTAAACCAAATATCGCATAAGGCAGAAGAAAGTAAGAAAGTAAATCAAATAGTAGCGAAGGAAAGAAGTGAAAAGAAAAGAAGAAGATGATAAAATGTGAAGAGGACCGTAAAATGCATATTCGAAATGGCAGTCTTCGGAACCAATTTACGCGGATATATATATATTTTTTGTTACCCGAGTAACTACACTTCAGAAGTAGTCATAACTTATAACAGTGATGAAGTGTCCCGAAAGTTGATCCTAAACAAATGAGCTTATGCACTAAAGCTGTAGTAAAATCAAAGGCGTGCCTTCAGAAATAACGCTGTTGATATACAAAAAGCGCGCGAGAAGCTTCCCTTTCTCTTTTCTTTTTTTTTTGCGCATTGGGATCAAGACAGCATATTTCACGAGTAATTCAGAAAGGAAGAAAGAACGGTCAACCTGAAATAAAAGTTAATTAGTAGGAAATAATTGCAAAGTGCCTCAATGGACTGACAGATTCTGACAGAATGAGACTTAGTAGTTATCGAAGCTCATGAAGTTGCGCTTGGTGCAATAATATTGCGATTAATAACATCTCTTCTTTCCACATGTACGCCGCTGAGTTAATTTCCCGAGTGCGCTTCCACTTAACGGCTATTCAGCGGTACAGGGCTCGCAACGATTGTCGGGCAGTGCCGGTAAATAAGTCGCAGGCCAGGGTCAGCGCATGGGGCGCGGCGCCTTCTATGCAGTCGGTCAGTTTAATCACGCCAGGCACCTCTCGCAGCAGCTGTGCGTGGCATTGCGCTCTCCCGCTTTCTTTCTGGAAGCACGGTGAAAGCATTTCTCCGGCGTTCCGGGAGAAAGGAAAGCGTCGTCGAGCGTGTTCTCCACGGGGAAGGTCGGCAGCGATGTCCGAACAGCGGATGGGCGGAGCGAAGAGCCGGCGCAGATTCATCTGCACGACCCGGCGCAGGCCACCAGAGTCGGCTCTGAGCACGGAGTTTGCGCTCCTCCTGCTTGACACGGCAATCGATCGGGCCCCGACGGGGCGGGCGACGGGCTGACCGCAGACAAGAGGAGCTGACCCCGCGCGCCCCTTGGCCCAACAAGTTCCAACAGCTCACCGTCTGCGACGCTTTCAGAAGCCTCCCTGCGCCCCTTATTCAATTAACATTAAGGCTCTGCGGAGCCGGGCTGAAGTTGAACAGAGTTACATTACGGTATGTTAACAGCAAGGCGAAACTTAAAAAAAAAAAGGCAGACAATATTTTTTTTTCTTTTGTATAGCAGGGAATGGTAATCTAACATCACGAGATGTCTTAACTTTCTGGACCTGACCACCGTAGTTGTTGACGGTGCTGTCATCGTCTTCTCCTTGTATACTGCCTTTCATGCCAAGCGGCTATCGCTTAATAATGGGGAAACTACTACATCGGACCGGCCGCTCCAAAGGAGTTCTGTATACCTCTGTTGAAACTATTACCTGACGATTAAAATAAACGGAGGGAAGAAACACAGAGAGCAGCGCCGATCCAGGCAGCGTACAAGACACGATATCAGGAATATGCAAATTCTACACTTAAGGCCAGCACCCTCGTATTTCCTTCTATTCTTTTTCACTTCTCAGCTAGCTAGCTAAATTACACCTCAACACCCAAGAAGTAGCTCCGCAGTTGGCGCGAAATATCTCCTAGCTGCAGGCATTGATCTCGGACACGACGACAGAATTTAAAGTACGCGGAGCAGCATATACCGCGTCAGCGTCGGCGGTGTACCTCGAGACTTGCGAAGCGAGAAAAGGCGCCGCGCAGATGGAAAGCGATGAGAGAGAAAGAAATAAAAAATAAGGGCGCTTCCTATTCGCGCGTTGAGATTTTTCCTGGTAACAGCAAGCTCCGTGCCAGTCCTCTTCGCAAACGTGATTCACACGACACGAGCGACCGAGATCCTTCTCGATAAGTCAGCGTGTTTCGAGAAATGTAAAATACGCAATAGTGCACAGATCCTTTTAGACTTTCTTTTTCTTCTTCTCTTCGTCATGATTGCTCAGCAGTACGAAAGCTCAGCGCCGTTACTGTGCATTCGTGCGGAATTTCATGTATTACACATAGGTGCGCGAATGTGCGACTTGAATACATGCACTCGCCGTACGAGATGAAAATAGCAGCAACAGCAGGATTTCATTTGAAGCGCTTGCCGTTATTTCATCACTACACGGCAGTCGTTGCACACTGCCAGTTGCGAACAGTCGTGTAAAATAAATGCGGAAAGGAAAAGATAGCATCAGCGTAATCGGAATAGCTGGATGAGTATATATCGTAAGAAAAACGCTAATCTAAAACGACCTCTCCATTTGCGGCTGCAGCAAAAGCTGTAGTGGGTACATTTTGTGCGGTTACGGGAGCGAGGCTGTGAGGCGGAGTGGCCGGTTGCATCATAGTTGGTATTCGCACCGACAGAGTCGTCACACCGTCGCCCCACACGTGTGTGCTCGCGCGTGAGCTTAAAGGCAGCACGGTGCACCCGTCTGAAGGTGCCCGGTGGTGTCAGACGACGTAAGGATGTCCACGCAGATAGCTGGGCGGCTGAAGCTGCACAACGCATAAAAATGACGGTTTTCGGGCGAGATTGGCATCTATACACAGAGGGTGCCACAAGGCATGCTAGCATTGTTAGCGAAATGAAATGAGCCAAGCTGCTCACGTATGCGGCGGTCTCTTTTTTATGCGGCTCCAGTGCAGAAGACCATGTCTGAAAAGGCGCCGCCCTGCACTCCCGCCGGACACAATCTGATGGAGGTCGGGCTGCCACAGGGCATGAACGCCGAAGGGGGATAAAGAGGGGTACCCCTACCCTACCCTAACCCCCCCCCCCCCGAACCCCATGTACGTGAGCAAAACCACAGCATGTCGCCTTCTGCTAGAAGCGGTACCAGAAAATCGAAAGCTAGCAAGACTAGCGGCGATACACTATATGCTCTTGTTTTTGGGAAACCCACACGTTTATGCATGGTCATAAGACGTGCGTAAGAGATGGAACAAGGCGTGAAATCCGTGATAGGAATAGTACCTTGGTATTTCGAGCGCTACGTTTTTCTTGTTGTTGCTGCTGTTGTTTACTCAGTTATTAGCTTATTTATTCGAACGTTGATTGTTGAAGTTTCTTGAAAACTTCACGTTGTCCATTCCGACATCGTCTACAGGGTATACATTACTACAGTTTACATGATGCTGAAGAACCGTTCGGCGCGACACATTCTGTAGCGCGACTTCTACTTCCGTACAGTTGTACCGCAGCGGTGCATGTGCTCGACCCTGGGCAGGCGAGTTGGAAAGCCGATGACCATTGACTTTCCTTGCACGCTCCTGTCCGTCTCCTTTCCTATTTATTGAGTAAGACTCTGTACAACCCCGAGACGCTTCATCACTTATGAAAGCTACAAGGTTTATCTATAGTTCTGCTTGCTCACGCGGGGTCTGCCTTTCTATGCGAGGATAAAGTTACGCGCGTACGTGGACTCGCTCGCAATGCCAGCACCATCCATCTCGTTTCAAAAAGGCAAATAAAGACGCTTAGAGTATACACTCTGACGAGTAAGAACACGTACAAGGATGCGACCGTAATGCAAACGCCGAAGTTCATATATAAGCACGATGCAAGACCACACCGCGAGTGGCTTGATCCTAACCTTACCAAAAAGTAAAAAAATCGAGCTCGCCAATGTCAGGGATCAGGGCCACGAACTGCCGCGCGATTTGCCTAATCGGTGCGATGTTCGTATCCGAGTCATGAAACAAAGAGAAACATTAATTTCCTGACATTTTCTGAAGCTGAAATTTTCTTTTCGCCCCCCTTCGCCAAGTATGAAAGAAAAGTTGCACTCGCGAAGCGAAAGTCTGTATTATTTCCATGAGCGATACATTACATACGAGAGCGCGCGGCGTCTTTGGCTGCCTGGCGTGTTTGTATTAATAACCCGGCGCATACGTTCCAGAAGACAGCGACGCCGGAACTGCTCGCGATTCGGGGCGGTCGCTCGGTTCTCGATAAAGCCGGCCGATTCGTCTTTCTTACTGCCGCCAAAGATGTGGCAGCCGCTTGCCCGGGCCGCTCGCGGGAACAGGCCTTGTTTTCTAAGGTCAAGGGGCGAATATCTTCGAGTCAGACATGTCCGTGCCGCTTAGAAAACAAGTCCCGTTTTCCCGGCGCCGCGATTACAAGACAAATGCGCACCTTGCGAGAATGCCGCGCGTTACTCGATCTCTCCAAGATGCGCACAGGAGCGCGGAACATCGGGTATATATGACAACGACGTACAACCACAACGCGGAGCTCTGCGGTGCGTCTCAGTTTCGATCAGTGCTTTAGGTAGCGCGGTCGATGCTCGGTAGTGATTGAACGTGCGGTGTGTAGATATCTCACGCAGCGAAGCTTATGCAAACAAACTGCGCGTCACTCGACGGCTTCGGAAGAATCGCGCGGCGCGGTTGTTGCAAGCACGTCCTTTGCATGCACGGAACTGCGCGTGGACCGCGGTATATCGAAGAAAAGCAGTCCACAGAGAGAGTCCGAGTGCCAGGTGTAACCTCGCGTGAACATGCAGCCCGAAAGGGCTCTCTATCAGGTCAACCCGTTTGAGCCGCGTTTTGTGCGAGCGCGCGCCAGCGGGTGTGTTCAACGAGGCCTGAACACAGCCGTCTCCCAGCTGCCTCAAGCCTGCAAGCCCTCGAGTGCTTACACAGAGTCGGCCACCTCGGCTTGCTTTTCGGCACCCCTGTCATAAAATGTTAATTCCGTCGCGCGCTCCACTGGGGATTATGCAAATGGCGCCGCTTCTCGCCTTCACTGGCGCATTCTGCATGCCCCGCTCTCGCACTTTATTCTTTTCCGGACGCCTCCTTCGCCGGCATGACACTATTATAAGGCGCAACGGCGAGGCCTTTATCAGCAGCAGGAAGCCGTCACCTTGGGGGCCCCAGCTTGTACCTTTCATCGGTGCGACTCCTGTAGGGCTGCGCGCAAAGTGGAGACGCCCCAATTGAAAAGAGTTCCTCCGCCGAGATCCCGCACCGAGTGGCTCCCGGCCTGCATCTCTAATGGCTACTTTCCGCGCCCAGGAAATTGCCCTTCGTCCTTACCTCAGTCCCTTTTTATGGCCGGGGAAAAAGGGTTCCGCGCAACGTAGGTCTCCCCTTTCGGGAGACGACGACTGCTGCGGGGTGGACCCGGGCATGCAGCCGGCTCGACGCGTTGGTCCGATCATCTGTTCGATTGGAGGACCCCGGATTAATGGGTAGCGACGCGACGCAGGAAGCGCCTAACGGATGCGCGCTTTGCCCCGGCCCCTACAGCTCTTCAGCAGAGTGCTGTGTACTACGCCGCCGCGTGTAATCACGGTTTATATTACCTCTCCAAACGGAAAAGAAGTCTCGAACCGTTCGGAAGCTTTGCGCTGCAGTTTAGGGCAAATACTGAGGCCACATGTTTTTAAAAGGTTTGTTTGCGTTGAACGTATTGTATATTAGTATGGAAACAACATCCGTAACAATACTCATTTTCGTTAGCTTTTCTTTACGCTAAGGTGATATAGCGTGTACATTTAGTACTCAATTCATGCCCGTTCACAAGCCGCTTGAAATTCGCAACTCGCACATTAATCTTGCATAGTCTTTTATCACCTCTTTGCCGGTCTTGCTAATTTGTTTGAAACTAAATTATGATTTCGCTGATGTGCGGGTTGCGCGCAGATTTCAACCACCCTGTTTAATATTTAAAAGGTTAACGCACAGCTCCAAAGACAAAGATGAAGTGTCTGATGAACAGGGCAAACAAATGCTTGCGCTGCACTGGGTCTTAGCTTTCATGTTATAAAACATTTCTTTTAGCCCGTCTAAAGCTAACTCTGAATATGACCTATGCAGTGTATGTTAACGATAGACCGCAATTTGCATTAAAGTGTGTTGTGAAGCTTGTGAATCTAATTGTGAAGAGAATGCGAAACATACGCTCACACAAAAACTGAAAGCGTCGTCGTAAGCACAGCAATTGGTGGACACAGCCGAATCCACATTTGGGTTAACAGCAAGCTATACTCGGTTCGAAGCACCCGAATCTTCTACAGACGATGAGGTGCGTGTAGCTGCCAAACGACGGGACGATAATTAAGCAAGACCGATTGAAGCACTTAAATGTACGATAAACGAATCGAAAGTTCATGACTGCGTTTCAGCACTTCGATTAGTCCTCATGATCCTGCGACCTCGCATGGGAGAAAGATGTTTTTAAAAAAGTCGCATCCTATATAAAAGGAACGGCAACGGTTGGTTGGTCTTCGTGTTTAACATCCCAAAGCGACTTAGGCTGTGAGTGACGCCGTAGTGCAGGGCTCTGTATGATTTCGACCACCTGGGATTCTTAAACGTGCATTGAAATCACACAATACACGGGCATGTAGCATTTTGTCCCCATCGAAATGCGACCGCTGTGGCCGGTATCGAACCCGCGTCTTTCGGGCCAGCAGCCAAGCACCATAACCACTGTGCCACCGCGGCGGCCGGAACAGCAGCGATTCGCACTTCGTCTGTGCGGGTGTTATTCGAGAGTTTTATTATTGGTTACGTAGGGCTTAGGTTCCTTGAGTACGCACGCTATTTGCAGAAAAGAACGTGCGTACTCAAGAGGCTTGCGTTTGATACATGCGCACTGGCGACAACCCAAGGCGATTGCGTACGGGAGGCTTTGGGTATACCCTATTCTAAAACTGCTTAATAACACATGCATGCAGCGCCAATATCACCAAGAGGCGTGAAACGTCTTTCAGCTAGGCGGACACGGGCGCTGCATGCTACTTCATGGCGAGTCAAACGATGTGTTGTGTTACTCATGAAAAGAACAGTATAGTATACGAGGGCAAGACCACCTCCCTGCTTTTCCCTCACGACTTCTTTCCTTTTACACACACCAGGCATTGACGATTCTATACCATATGGATAACTGAAGGACATCAACGACCAAACGGCATTGTCACACCTCGTATTTTGTTCTATTTATTGTCTGAAAAAAAATTAACCAGATGGTGTGCATTAAAATCCCATTTCGCAATAAGCCACTTTATGCATATTAGCTGCATCCTGTTGCTTTATCCCGATTTTCTGGTACGCAGCCAGGGGCCTGCATCAAGACGCGCGCGTGTCCGAAAGAAGGGAGCGCAAAAACAGCATATGCCACCACATGCAGGCCACGTCAGCACGGTGTACAGTTCAACCGACACGCATAAAGAGAAGAAGAAGAAAAAAAAGACGAGGGAGGCGGTCTTCGGCGACAAGAAAACATATCACTTGCAAGCAGACAGCGAGGAAGCAAAATAAAGAAGCCAAAAGGAAAGTGGCGGTAGCGTGTATCGTTGGCCGAGCTGCTGAATCGACGGACTCTGCGACCGCTCGGCAGGCGACGTTTTGGCCGCCGAGCATGCGCGACAAGAGGCTCAAATCTGGATTCCTCTCATATTAGATTTCCAGCGGTCAACGGAGCAAAAAAGAGCCAGATACGACGACTTGCAAAGAGCCGCCATTTTTTTGTTTTTAAGTTTTATTCGCTGCCGGGCTTGCGGCCTCGCTTCGCAGCGGACGTCTCGGCGCCATACGTGTATGCTTACGGGTCCAGTGATGCGGCGTCTAATGTGCTGTGCCATATGCGCTTTTCAGTGAGCTACAAGATATAGCGATCAGCATGGAACTGCGGGCTCGCTCTTATTTGGAAGCGCTAGATTGGAGCGGTAGAAGAAACGCACGGTTCAAATATATACATATATATATATATATATATATATATATATATATATATATATATATATATATATATATATATATATATATATATATATATATATATATATACAATAAGCAGTTGAGAAAAGCCACGTCATCGTACTGCAATAATGAGTGGCAGGTGATTGTGGTTCCCATGACACGAAAGAGCTGCCGCCACCTTGCCGACCCATGGCATGTGTTGACTGCGTTGGTATCCCTATTTCAGAAGCCGACGTAGCGGGTAAATGCGTGCTTGCTCGCGAGCTTACGTTGTTGGCCAGAGTAATTTGGCAGGATTTCCACGTTCGCTCTTTATTAATCATAAGGCTTCAAAACTACAATGCTACTTAGATATTAAGCCGAAATCCATGCATGCCTTATTTTCACCGCGATATTGGTCTCGCTGTGTGCTTAGCAGAGAAATAACCCCGTCTAAATTCAGCTAGAGCCACTTGTAGATTACTCAGCTGCAAATGGAATTCACTCCTTTTTTTACAGTTAGAGTTCCTGTAAAATGTATAACTTCATTACTTAGCGGCACCATGAAGAAGTAAAAAAAAACACACAGTAAGCTTCACAGACGTCCAGTCTGCTGTTTAATGTCCTCGCAGAATAAGAGGCTATCTCAATGAACTCTCACTCAGAGCCCTGCTATCACTGCTCCATAAAGTAGGGATGGCCGATTAAAATTTTTAATCGATTAATCGTTAATCGTTTGCCTTTAATCGAATAATTGGTTTCGGTGGAATGTTTTAATCGATTAATCGATTAATCGGAATTTTTTATGGGTGCTTTAAAACCGATATCTATTTGTTTGAGAGGCATCGTTCGTGTTTGATATGGACCCAAATCTTTTTATCAGACGCGCTGACGATCAAAAATTCCCACTTTCGAAAGTGTCGACGACGGGCCCCTTGTGTCCAGTGTGCGAAAATTCCCACTTTCGCACACTGGACACAAAGGGCCCGTCGTCGTTGGTTGATGTCGCGGATTCAAGCATCTGTGGCCATCATCCCTGGACTATTTGGCAGCAGGTCGTATTTTCTCGAAGCCTGCCTACTCGAGCTCATCAATCCCGGAGACGCGTTCGGGGACCACACTGGTTGGAAAGTCGCAGCAGAAGCATGCAGTGTGGCGGAGGGTGAGGCAATCCCGAGAAAGGTAAAAGAGAGACGAGAAGGAAGAGGAATTGAATAAGATGCTCGCTCTCGTAAGCACGGCGTCTTTTCTCGGTTTGTCGGTTAGATATTGTGGAAGCCCTACATAATACTATGATTGCGGACTGAAGCAATCTTTTCCTTGAGATCACCCATGCAGAGATTACACAGGAACATACTGGCCTCAAACAGACCATCGGTACAGGCAACTGCGGGAAATAGAGTGACATGAGTTTCTGCCTCCCGGCTAGAATGAACAGCAGCTGCGCGAGTATACTCCACATGTTTCATCCGATCGTTGCCTTAATACGGCGCCACTCGCACCTTTCCAATCGTGCGTACAGCCTGAACTGTGAGCGCTACCTAGTGTATCAGACATTACAACATAAATTTCCCGACTGTCCTTCTTTCTTGTCACAGCAGAAGACGGGGGCCTCTAGCTGAAAGCTGTATTTCTCCCTAAATATGCGACCATACAGTATTACTAAGTGCTACAAGGTCACTTCTTCAATAGTAATGCACTGGACGCCGTACGCGACGGAGATCAGGGCGAGTTCATACCTTTCACTATAGGGTATGGCCGCTGCCAGCTCCGGGCTCGTTCTGCTAGCGCAGAAATATGCGCTGTAGTGAAAGCAGTGAAAGAGAGGCGATGTGCACGGCATCTGCGTCTCAGGATAGCGCCGATAGGGGGCCTCGCAGTCATGCGCTCCGGCCAAGGGGCGAGGTTGGAGGGCAGGACTGGGGGGGGGGGGGGGGGGGGGAGCGTAATCGATCAATCGAATAGTTTTAATCGATTAATTCCATTAACCGAGCGGCCGAAATCGGTGAGGATTAATCGATTAATTGTGGACCTTTAATCGATTAATCGTTCATCGATTTTACCATCCCTACCATAAAGTACTTTCAACGACCACTGCACACGTAAACTGCAGAGAATGTCCGTTAGATGTCGCAGTGCAATGTCACATATGCTATACAGGAGCACAAACGTGATTTAAAGCGAACTTTGCGCGCTCACTCGCTTCGACACGGTGTTGCAACATTGTTTGTGTTTATCTTGCGTATACATGAAAGAAACAGAGTGAACCGATATAAGTGTCTTCCTAACGCCGCTCTATGTGGAACGACACTTAGAGTGCGTGTGAGAATAACTAACTTTAATTGATCCTACCGAGGCAGTAATAATCGGTTGAAAAACTCAGGAGTGCCATGGTCAGAGAAGGCACTCCTTTGATTTTCGAAGCCGAAAAAAAATTAAATAAAAGACCCAGAAGACTTTTGGGTACGTGAGCATGCGCCAGTTTTATAGTATCTGAGCAGGCGTTCATACAGATTCATTTCACGGAGTTTAAGGATGCAGTGGTGAGAAGCACGAATGCGTTCATATAGGCTGCCTATGGCAAGTATACCGCTATAGCGGTATACTTGCTCTAACGGTAAACGTGTATACACGTTTACCGTTAGACGGCCACGCACATTACAGAGAGCGAAGGCGTGAAACAGCGGCTCGTGCAAGCGTATATCCAAGCGGCACCCCGGCCATTATGGTACAACAAGCGCTGGGGTCGCGTGGCGGAGTTCCCGTCAGGCAGCCCGGGGCGATTTGAAGCCGATGCGTAAAGGCGCGATAGGAGGCGAAATGACTCTCGAATGCGGCGAGCACATCTTAATTGAAACGCCCAGGGTCCCTTCTTATTGGGCGCCCTTTTATCTCGCTTCCCATCCGGGTGGGGGTGGCAGCCGAAAGGGTGGTCAGGGCTCGATAGTGGCGCCTAATCAGGCAGTTTGTATGGCGCGCGTCTTCCGCCCCATTCAGCGACGGTGGCGCAACAGACGGTCGGCATGCCTCGGCTAAACAATGACACACATCACCGCGTGGGGCGCCTCCCGAAGGGCTCTATCGGCAGAAAGCAGGGCGCCGACAGCGTGTGCTACACTGGCCGAGATTATGGAGCCCACGCTGTTATTCTTGGCGAGCAACTCCGACCGCCCGGAAATGAGACAGCTCTGTCTGAGGCAGAAAAGGGGAAGCCAGATATCAGCGTCGGAAGTGACGTAGTCTGAATTTGAAGTGGCCGGGCGGCAGCCCCTGTGTGAGCTGCTTTGCGCGTGGGGAAAGAAAGGATGGCTCTATGGCTCTGGACTCTATTTGACAGTGCGAGATTATCGCTGGCACTTCGACGGGAAGGACTGCGGTAAGCTAGCCTGTTTCTTGCCTATATATACATGCAGTTCGTGCCCCGCGTGCAGCAGCCGTGAAGAGACGGCAGAGAACTTGCCGGCACAGTTTCAGTCGCGCCCGAATGCCGGCCGTTATTTTTCTGTTATGTTCCTTTGAAACAGACGGCGCAGTGGCAGTCAGGCATCGCGCTAGCAAGAACATTTCTTTACGGCGCGGCGTAATAGTCACGAACTCGCAAATAAACGCCAGGGCACGCACAGCACGTCCCTTCTTTGCCATCGCAATAAGTGAAGAATAGCGAGGGGGGAGAGGGGGGGGGGCGCACATTCAACGCTATCTTTATCGTTCCCGCCGTAACTGACATGAGTCGTGAAGTACGACCGTCTTGTCTTTGTAGACGCGCGTCTCGGGTTATTTGTGTCTCGCGCGCATCTCCCAAAGCTCGCGACGACGGCGGGAGCAGCGTGCATGGCGTGATCGCGGACAGCGCGTGCAGTCTCCCCAGGGTGCACAGAACAGGCAGCCCCCTTTTGATTCGGCGCATTGCTTCGGCAAGGGTTCAAGTGTCCTGGCAGGATTCACAGTGCCGGCTCCCAGCGAGAGCAATTAATCACGACCGCAGGCCCTTGAGCCCAGCCAGAAGGGCTGTGCCGTCCATCATGGATTGCGAGCTCAAATAACTCAACGAGCCCGGCGCCGGCGTCAATCTGACGAACGCGGGTCGCCACCGTGGAGGCCTCGCGAGGACCAATCAGGTGGCCGCGTGCTCGGAAGGAACGCGGGAGGTCGCCGCGGTTTCGTGCTGCCATTGATTGGCCTAAATGGACCCCGGCCCCTTGTTTTCTTTCCCGCATGACGCCTCGATTAGCTGTTCCAACGCGTGCGCATGGAGCTGAATTGATTCGTCTTGCCCGCACACCAAGCACCCAAAAAAAGAAAAGGGAAAAGGCTTTCGCAGGGCGCAACCCTTCACCATCCTAGCCTCGCGTTCTATGCCCTGAGACAGATAGCACTGGATCGTCAGCCATGACAAATGGAGTCTATACAATCGCGCCACAAATAGTGGAATGAAAAGAGGCGGTGTGTCCTTCCGCCTTGCAACGCTTTTTAGCTGATGCAGCTCCAAGTGTCGCCACGCAGCCAACAAGGCATGCAGGTCATTCCCGTTATGATCCCCGCCATCATCGCCCCTTGAGCGCAGCAAGTACGACGGCCACGTCGACTGCTGAGGCTGCCAGCAACTCTGAGGACGTTTCGTTCATTCATGGCGTCGAGCAAGCAGCTGGCTTAGATAAAGAAAAGCGCAAGGTTTTTGGTTTGTGTGTTTCTAATCCTGCGACAGCAGGCATCAGGTTTGCTTTCGCTGAGAGTGCGTAACGACAAGCGGCGACGTGAGGGGGAGGGGGGGGGGCGAAGGCAGCTTCTTGTTGGGGCGTGCTTGGTATGGATCACGTTGCTTCTTATCTGGAGAAGTGCTAAGTGCACCGACAATGTCGGACACGACGCCGGGCAAAGAGGATTGCGTGGCCGCCTGGGCGGACATTTCCATGCCGCGGCGGCCCGAGAAATCCTTGTTTCCAGGAAGGATTACAAGGAGTACGTGTCTGCAATTTCGTTTCTCCTGGGCGCCGGACCCGTGGCCGGCAGCCGGCGCGCAATCCTCGGCTGAGCCAAACGAGGCTCGGCGACCGGACGCGCCCTAATCCTTCCTCACCGAGGAGCTCCGCATCTTGGACGCGCCACTCGATGCTTTCTGCCGCACGGACAAAGAAGACCTTTCGCTAATCGCCAGCCACAAACAACACTGCCATGAGTCCCGCGAGACAAAACATCGACACGCCTGTGCTCGCGACGGTTCCTCTCGACACAATCCAGAACCGCATGGCGAAATCACATCACTCTTGGCAGAAAGCCGTAAGCGTCGTACGGGGAGGCGAAGTTATCATATTAAAAAAAAAATTGCATGTGAAGAGGCACATACTGAAAGCTGTGGCCATGCTGTAACAAAAACTAAATGCAAAGTAACATTGAGAAAAAGTTTACCTGCAAGCAGTTCGCCAATTTACGTGCAAATCAATGCAGTCATATATTTATTTATTTATTTATCAAATACTGCGGAGACGTAGTCCAAGCAGGGAGGGCAATAAAATGGCACAACACTGAACACGTTTGGAAAAAGAGTTGGAAAGAACAAAGGAAACAAAACAATATTACAGAAATAGAGTCAATATGTCCGGCAAAACGCTGTAAAACAAATCAATAATAATGAGGATTATGATGTTGATTCGACTATACAATTCCATTCGGTTATAGTACGAGGGAAAGAAAGAATTCTTAAATATGTTCGTTCTCGCGAAGTAAGGTGGTATATATGGGATAGGGCTCGCCATGCAGCCAATCACATGTTTTAAAATTACATATCAGCAACCAAATAAGATTCTAGCAATGTCCTACCCACCATCTCACATCGTTACCGAAGGGTTGCGATAAGACAGAAAAGCGTGTGCACCAATCTATTTTCTGTAAATGTATCCGCAAGCACCGCAAGGCATACGTCGCATTTACGAATTGCTCCCCATGTAGCATATCAGGAAAGCGAGTGAAACTTCAAGACTACAGATGAGAACGAGATCAGGTGTCGAAAAAAAAGAAGGGGGGGGGGTGTGGGGTGGAAAGGCCGTTTCTACGGTAAGGTATGTCCCGAGACTGATTGCCAAAGAGCTTTAACATTGTACGCGTATAAGGGAAGAAAAGGGGGGGAACGGACGGGACTTCGAAGGTTCGAGTTAGTAGCAAACAAGGAGCTGCTTTTTGGTGTTTCCACAATAGTGAAAAGGCAGTTGCGAGGCTGCCAGCGAACAAAGCATCCGTTGTGGCCGGAACGCATGCTTGCACGAGAGCCAGCATGGGACCCCGCCACACGAGAGTGTCAAGGAAGTTTCGCCTCTAACCCTCATTCTTTTTATTTATCTTTTTTTTACGCGGACCACGAACCGCTTCTGAATTCTTTTCTACCCTCGGCTTCCACAGTGAAGCCATTCTACCGCCTACATGGAGAAAACCACAAAAGGGTGCGACGGGATCTCTGTCAACTGCGCTTAACTTGAGCGCGACATGATCCCGCGTGCGAAGTGCACAAAGGGCCACAATGGCGACTTTTGTCGCTGCTTTCTCGGTCCTGCCTCGGTCCTGCCCAAAAACCGTGCCCGAGTGTGAACAACCATTTTACGCGTTTCATGAGCGGCCGGCCCCCTCCTTCGCTACCGACTGCGAGCCAAAATGGTCACGCTGTCTGAACCGACGTTTGGCCAGCCCCGTTAACATGTGACACCTGCATATTGAACAAGGCGGCTCGACAACTTCGGATTAGGCGACTATCTGTACCGTGACCGGGCAAGGCACACTGCCCGGTGAGACGGGGCGTTTTTCATCTTACGGACCCCCTGAGCGGAGGAACACGTCGCCACCGTGCATGCGTGCGCCCGCGAGCCGCTGTCATCTTTCCGCTACCATGAAGATGTTTTTCGGCGGCCACACCTTCCAATTTTCGCCCGGACAAAACGACAGAGTCGGCTCTGAAATGAGCAAGGGCATCTGCGGCACAGCAGCAACACGATACGCTGCACGCACTAACTTTGTGGAGAACATTTAACGCTTGTCCGGCGTAAGGGGCACTAGCCCTAATGAGCGATTTTTTTGCTTTCTTAGTAAGGGCGCAATCTGCAAAATGTTACGAACGTCAACACGGGCACGGCGCGTTCCTGTAGGTCACTTTATAAATCACCAAAGGCCTACCGAACAGCTCGCATTCCAGATATCGTGTCTGGAATGCGATTCCAGAGGCTCTCTCAAAGTGACGAAGGTTGTCGAAATAGTCAAATTCCGTTTGTATTACCTATGTTTCAGTGCAGCTGTTCTGCGCAGTATAATGGACAAGGCTATATATGCGGCATGTGACATTCTATATAACATTACATTCCGTTACGTTGGGCAAATAACGTTGGCCAATAATCTGCGTTAACACTTCCTTACAAATGGCAAACGGACGTCAATACAGCGAACAAAATACAACCTGCTGTTTAGAACATAAAATATACCTCAAGCATTATTAAGCGCACTCGTATGCCTAATAAAACATTCCAACAATTTTGAGCAAAGACACGTTTGAATTCATAAGCATCCGAAAGACATAAATTCCCATTTAACGTCATTAGTTCCATAGTGTATCCCATTAAAATTACTCTGGGGCTGCGATCTTTCAGCTATAGGGTGGGAATTGTGGCTTACACGAATTTTTCCAATATTTGCACCTGTGGCTTCAGGAAGTTTTGTGATTTTACTTACTACACATTGTCTTTGTTGGCCTTAATTTCGAAACATCCCTAATTTTCTAAACGCACAAGGCAACAAGACTCTGCGCACACGCATAATTACTGCGAATTGTCGGCATATATAACGCAATAATGAGTTAGCCAGAAGGACGAGCTCAAAGCAAATCACTAGCGCATTTGTAATGTCATTTGACACAAACCACATTCGCAGACGGATGAGTTCGGGCAACTCATTCGAACGCAACTGAAAGCGTATAATGCGTACTGTCCATGCAAGGGCGCCAGGTAATATGAAACAAATCTAAATGTGTCGGAGGCTTTTCGTTCATAAGAGTCGTGTCGCACTGGCTGGGCACCTTCGTTAATAACATGTTGTTTGCTTTCAGAAACAAGCTCTGGCATGTGCTCGGCCCTGAGAAAAAAGTTTGAGTTGGGTACTGGTATGAAAAGGGGGGGGTGGGGTGAACGGGTTGGTATCATTCCGTAAAGCTGTGTTCACACGCCGGCAACCGGTGGTCAGTTAGAGCAACGGAATGGCTGACAAGTGATGGGAGACGCAGTACAGGACGACAGCGAGTGAGGTCGGGTGATGAAATCAAGTTCGTGGGAATTAAATAGAATCAGCTTGCCCAAGGTATGGAAAATGCGAAATCATAGGGAGAGGCCTTCGTCCTCCAGTGGACACAGAACTGGCTCAGAAGGAGGAGGATGATGAGAGCAGGTGTTTTAGCGCTTTTAAGCTATATAAGACGAAAATGGAGGGCTATAGACATATCTAAGCACAGCCTCCGGTCTTCTTCTAGTTTGTGCGCAAGAGCACATATCGTTATGTAAATAAGGGTCCAGATGGTCAGCGTAACGTACAAAAATTTAGATAAGCACTCTCGTCATTTTGGCGCCTTCTCATTATTCGATGCTTCGTCATCATATTTTTATCGAGGTGCAGTTAGATTTCGCTGGGTACCATGCGGGTCACCGAATATTTGGTTTACCGAATGTCTTTACTAGTAAACGACCTTGCAATTTCCCGCGCAACAAAGGCACAAACCAATTCAATTTCAATTTTTATTTCCATAAGAATGGAGGAAGGTCCGAACAAAAAAAGGTGGCAATTCCTATTTGACGAAGATTCCCGCTTGACGAAGAGCCACAATGAGAAGTTTACAGTATGCTATATTTTCGGCAACATAAATAATCCGCAAGCAAATATGCCGAAACACGGGACATTTGTCGAACATTGGTTAAGAAGGCAAACGGGTCCATCAACTTGGCTGCAAAATTCAGTTAGCTGCACAGTTAACATACCGATAGATAATTTACCAGCGACTGCAGTAAGTTATGAGGGACAGTACGTAAGCTTCTTCGTTGGTTAAGAATTCAACACATCGCAAGACGCTAAATATCACAAGCCAATGTGAACTCGTCTGAACTAGTTTGTACAAATCGTTTTCATCTTTTTTTTTTTTTTTTTTGCTGTTTGACGCATGGTCTGGAAGAGTTACCACAACATGTGGCTAAATGAACTCGGCTTCCGAAGTAAGTAAATAATCAAATATAATGTGAGCCGACACGCCTACACGATCGACACTTCGCAGTGTTTCGTGACATCGTTCTTGTGTGCTCGATTATTTTCAAACGATACCGGCCCTCCTCTCTCGTACGCTTCGTGCTTTCCCCATCACAATGAGAGAGATCCACCACACTGACAATTGTGTTATTATTATTTGTACCGCCGATGTTAAGCACTTATTGCGTAATGAAGCAACGGTTACATCCGTTAAATTAAAGAGTAGAATCAACCGGGGCCGCTTCATTTTCCTCTTCATATATAAAAAAAGGCATACGTGAAGCCTTAATTTCGCCTATCCGGACAAGTGTTTTCTGCGGTTTCAGTGACTATAAATTAATTAAATTGAGAAGTTTTGTATGACAAAACTATAGTCTGATCGTGAGCCACGTCACATAGTGGGTGACGTTGGATTAATTCTGACAATCTGGGATGCTCTAGTTTGTTTCAAGTACACAAGCATTTCATTTTTTTTCTCTCTCTTTCTATGTCGTCCTCAACGAAATGCGGCCGAAGCCAGGAGCGAACCTGTGATATCGAGCTCTCAAAGGCTTCAAAAGGACTGCTAGCCGCTAACTAGACTAACTATTACAGGGCTCGAAGCACATACGATGCTATCAGTACAGCGGGCCACACGCACGACAAACAAGACAAGCGAGGCAAACACACAGCAGTAATAGCGGTTGTGAATGGGAGCAAATTGCGCGGCGGCGCACGTGCGGCAAGGACCGCGCAGGCGAGAGAGCGCGGAGGCCGGGCGTGCTCACGCCGAGCGGGGATGCGCGCGCCCACGTGGGCAGAGCGCCAAGCGGAGTCGCACTCACCGAAGGCGAGTAGAAGGCGGACTGCTCGGCGGCTCCGAGGGGCAGGAAGCCTTGGTCTCCGGCGTACGCCGCCGCCGTCCCGTACATGTTGATGGGCAGCCCGGAGGCGGCGAGCCTCTGGTAGTTGAGCAGCTGCGCGTCGTACTGGCAGGAGCACACCGTCTGGCCGGTGATCGGGTCGGTCAAGACGGGGCGCCCGGACTCGCAACACGGCGTCCCGGCGGCTGGAGCGCTGCCATGAAGACTCTGAGTCGTCTGGCCTGGCATCGGGACCTGCCGAGGAGAGCAAGCGCCGCCGCTCACGGTGTGGCCTCCTCTCCCGCGGGGGGGTCAGCGGGGGGACTTATGGGGGCGCCCCCTTGCTGCCCCGTGCGCGCGCGCCATGTGTGGGTGGCTTTTTCGCGAGCGACTCTCCCGCTTCTGCCGCTGTTGACGACTTCCCGCGGAGGGCAGCCGCCGGCCGAGATTGGGAGGGCCGCCGCTTTCAGGCCCGCAGCTTCCTTCTCTATTATCGCTCTGTCTCTGCGTTGCCGACCGTGACAGAACGCCCCAGTGGCAGACACTATCTGCGCCCGACAAACATGCTCTACCTTTCGCTGCTCTTACGAAAAAGCCAGACCACACACACGAGCGCTTAGCCAGCGCGCTGAGCACTGCGGAATACAATAAAGGCGACGCTGTGCGCACCCCGCATGCCCTTTTCTTACAATTAGCCTGGAACGTTTTCTCCCCCTAGGAATAGCAAGAATTTCGCAATTCTACGTGTTCGGTACGCAGCCAGTGTATTCCACTGAAGAACGCCAGATGCCAAGTTGCGGTGTAATGTCAACTACTACGGCGATCATACTAAATGAAGGAAAAAGTACGCATCTGTCGCCACTTCTCGATTAACGTGCGCTCATTGCTTTGTGCTGGACAGAAAATGAAACGGGCCAAGCTCCTCAGCATATGCACATGGTTAACAGTATGTGAAAATAAATAAAAAATAAAAAAGTATATTTTGTAGTGTCGAGCCCAGTGGAGTGGGAGCATTGGGAAATCGGCGTACACACTCTTTCCCTGCTGACACAACCGTTCGAAAACACTGCACTTGACAGTACGTGCGTTGCAGAGTGACCAGCTGACAAGAGCTCTATAGGTCAAGGAGATGTAAACAAAGACTTGAAATCAAAAACGCAAAAGCTAGCACTTCGCTCGCAGCTCATTTCCTGAACGTGATTATTCTTATGAAGCTCTAACAGTCATAATCAATTACAGACAATAATAGTGGCATGATACATCTTTCATCCGAAGCTAAACAAAATAACAACGCAAGGGATGGACGAAAGAGCAGTTCATCCGTCTGTTCTTTCGTCCTGTCCCATGCGTCGTTAAACATTCAGCCATTAACATGCATACCAATCGGCCCAAGCCAGCCATCTTTTCCCCTCTGTTATAATAATCTTGCACCGCTCGTACTGAGCACTCTGTATGGCTAAGTGCAAGAAAGACGAAATTATGAAATAAAACTAGCAAAACAAAACATGTCAACGACAACGTAGACCTTTGAACACCATTGTAGCACACAGACAATTGGTACACGTGCATGCCTGATACTGAAACTGGCACATGAACTACGTTGGCGAGCTTCGAACTGCCAGTCCGGCGCTATAAACCTGTTTGTCGCATTAATGAAGTGAGGGAGAAACATAAATACTACCTCTGAAGAACAAAGCAAACAACAGCAATAACTAAACTAAATCAATCAATCAATCAATCAATCAATCTAACACACACAACATAAAACCACGCACAGTGTCCACATGAGCGCGCACACATACGAAGAACAATTTACCACGCCAATCTATCTACCCTCCTGTGCTGCAAAAATGACAACAACAACATACAACCACTGCTAGATATCGTTTAACTCGTAACTAATAATATAAGCGCCTCTGTCAAAGCGGGTGCCATCTATAGGCCACAACTCCAGGCACATTGCTCACCCAAAAGAGGCCATATATACGACGGTTTGAAGCAGACGGGAGATGACAGGCGCTCTGTGGGCTTTCCTTTCTCGCGCGTGAAAAGACCGTTTCCCTTCTGTGACCTCTCTCGGTGCCTCAGAACCGTTTTCTTCCGATTTATTTACGTTTTTCCGTTCTCCAGCAAGGAAGACCACCACCACTTCCCCATTCAAGAGAACGAGCGGGGCGTCACCTCCCAGTGATCCTGCTTTGCCCTTTGCTTTTCCCAGTGGTCGGTGCCCTTTCTCTATTTCTTTTTCTTACTAATACTTATTTTTCTTTTTGCCGTTATTGTTGCTTGCCTCCTTTCTCGGCTTCCTGCGCCTATTTCTGCCCTCCTGATCTTTTTTTCTTCTTCCCCGCTGTTAGTGTCCTAAGCTCTCTTTCACAAACGACTCCCCAGCGTACGAGCCTGTGACTGGACTGCGCCCGCGTGATGTTGGCTTGTTCGCGTGTGGTGGGCCTGGGGCGCCGGCTAGGAGCCGTTGAACGAACTTCAGCTCAAACCGACGTGCGACCCCCCTTGTGTCGGAAGTTATAGCTTGCGGTCAGCGTCGCTCGATAAAGACACTGGAGGGTGCATTCGAGAACTGTGTGTTAGTTGGCTTCACAGAAAAGCGAGGTGGGGGAGGAGGGTTTATGCCTGAGACAATTCGTGGAACTGCCAAATGCCTGGCAGAAACGAAAGCGACTCGGCCAGATTTGCAGAAGAGCGGCCCGTTTTCTTCTGTTACATAGCGAGAAGAGAAATGAAGGAAGAAGAAAACACTATAGGGCAAATACCACTGTTTGAGAACACGCGATGTTCTCGTCGTGATCCCAGATTCTCACATCTGCGCATGTATACACACGACTTTCAGCTGGCTTGCCCCGATTACGAGACGATACGTTTTCTCTTTCCTGTGCTCCAAGAAGCAACAGGCGTTCTTTTGTGCGTCACGTTCGGTATGTGCGAGGGGGGGATCAATCACGCTGTCGGCACACGCTGCGCCTTTAGCGTGCGTACGGCCCGAGTGTGTGTAGCTATGTAACGATCATTCATTGTGACGGGCCTAAGGCAGCTACTCCTTCTGTTTGCAACTAATCAGTCTCCCGAAGCGAGGCAAAGAAAAATCACATCCGAACCATAGAAACCATGTACGATTCCGAATAAGGGCAGCAGCTGAACATCGCCGCTATCCGGTTTCGCAAGGCAAGATTACGTCGCGCTTACACAAAACACGATAGGAACGCCGGGCACATCTTTGTTTTGTCGCCTCCCATATTCCGCGATCAGTTCCGTGGACAATAACGATGAAACCAACGCAGCTTGCTTACATCCCTTAACGCGACAAACTGTAACATTCTGAAATAAGGAGCACTTAACGCACGAAGGGTACATCGATTTCCAAACGCCGCGGCGGTCTCACACTGCAGCGTCCACGCACTCCGCTTAAGCCGCACTCGAGTCGTCTCGCTGACGGCGCAGCGGGACAGGTCCTGCATGTGCGCCCAGTGTTTGCTGACATAGCCGCAGTGATAATTACCGAATTAAGTGGAATGAAGACACACAACAGGAGCGGCGAAACAAAAGCCGCGCCGGAGCTGCCTGACATACGCTCAGCGCCATTTACACTGTGCGCGCCACGCTCGCTTCCAATTTGGCCGTGATTGTTTGCAGCCGTGATTGTTCGAATTTGGCGCGGTAATTGCACTGCTCTTATTGTGCGGCCGCGCTGCTCGTCTTCGCTCGCTTTGTTACTCGTGCTGCCTCGCGTTTTCGCCAGTTCGTTTCTTTTATTCCTTTCTTCCCTGCCTTCTTTCGCTATGTATCTGCTGCTCGGTTCTCGGCTTTTATGAGCGGCTATCTGGGAGCCGAGAAACAATGGCAGCTTTGGGACGGCGTCGCGGATACCTGGCAACGCTGAAGAGCTCCGGCGGAGGCACTGGCATTATTCGTGTTTATATCACCGTAATTGTACACAAACAAATAACAACCAAGCCAGCGTGATGTTTTCGAGTTCGTAAGAACATCTCTTTAGCGTGCGCAATTTTTTCTTAATGAGGAAGCTGAATGCTCTTCCGCTCAAGTGGCACAAGCGGGTGAGACGGCTCGCGGTGCCTCGGACGCCATGCAGCGCTGTGCCCTCTAGTCTTAAGCGCGCCGGTGACGCGTAAGAGGAATATTCTGGATAATGGCCACGCGTACACAGGGCCTGGCTGACGGGCCGAGAACGGCTGCAAACAAAGTATAGCTTCTGCGCGGGCACGACGCACCAGCTCGCGGCTGTGTGGATTCAGCGGCTGTCATGCGCCACTTAACGGACGCCACAAGACGTGCGCGCGTGTGACGTGATGGGCACACAGGAAATTAGCGCTTGGGTGCTTCTTATTTGATCTTGTCGCGCAGATATTACGTCGAAGTCGGGGTGCGTCGCAAACAGTGCTGAGTCGCGATAATGACAAGTTTAAAACGACAATGGCGTGTACTTTTTATACATATGTATGTATAATATACACAGGACGGACAACGGCGCGATTCTCAAGTGACCCTGACCAGGACCTAATAGGAAATATTTGTTATGCGATTTAAATTGTAAGCCTCATTTCAGGGAACGTCCGCGCACATCACTCTTTTCTTTCAGAAGGCGTTACTTACCGAGAAATTAAGCTAAATGTATCACATGATGAGCGCCACGAGTGGGACATTTTCGAAGTGATCCCGATGACGTAGGGAAGTCGGCCTACAATAAATCACTAGTAATCAAACTAGCAGCAGTAAAAAAAGAACATTCCGAGCATCAAAAGACGTAGTAAAATGCTGTTTGTTCGTTTCCGCTTGATTCATGGAAAACAAAACCTCCGTGGCGTTGCCATGGGGAACGGCGCGCCTGGTTCAAAGGTTCCGTTTTCGCCGAACTGTGCCTCGCCCGTCTCAGTGGTAGTTTCGGGATCGCGTACTGCCGTGCGTGTTTTGCGCGCTCGTGAAAGTCGCTCTGACAGAAAGTTCGACAAAATGCCGCATGCGTGTGATATTGCCGGATGCCCGAATGGTGCACAACGCCAGTGCTACAGCAAGGAAACCGGTGTGTCTCTTCACTGGGTGCCGCGGAATGAACCCTTACGCTCGAAGTGGCTTAGTGTCATGCCATTGCGCCAGTGTGCTAAAGAGTCTGCGTGTGTGCTCGCTGCACTTTCGTACTGAGGATTACGAGACCCAACTGCAACTGGTGACGGCTTTCAATGTGCCCATCCGAGCAAGTCTTTGCCGCAGCGCCGTTGTTGCTACTGTGGGTCCCGCTACTTCCGCTCGGCTGCTACTAGTGTCGGCGGCCGCGCAGTAAAAGCGGGCAACGTTGGGGCACGGCAGCAGTGACGTATGAGAGTCGTATTTTCAGGCGGGAGATTTGAAGCGCGCTAATGCGATGCGGACCACTAAAAACGTGATTTTATTTAAAAATAAGCACTTCCTTGGCACAAAAGCAGCGCTACGAGGTTTCTGGACCGCTATTTCAGCAATCAACGTCGACTTAATATTTGCCTTTCGTGTCCCTTTAAGTAATAAATAGTGGTAATAGAAGCGAAGAAAATGCTGAGGCATGACGGTGCGAAAATGAAAGCTCTTTTCCGCAAGAGAAGCTGTATACATGCTGTATATAGGCTTTCCCATTGCCTCTACACCAGCGTCCGCAAACGACACTTCTCAAATCGGAGTCTAGGAGGCACGCGACGTCATGAACCCGTGCGCCTCTTTCTTTCTTCAGTCTTCCTTTCATGTGTTGCCACGCATGTTCTGTAGCGGTTTCGCGCGCTCTGAGTTACAAGGATATCACGATGTTCGCGTTGCTGCTGACTGCGCGCTAAAGCAGCGCCCGCGAGGTCGTATAGGGTCAGACCTCTGGAGCTTTGCTTTTCGCGAGAATGAAGACACGCGTGTTATATCGTTTTACACGACGCTTGTTTGTTCGCAACGCAGAAACATGGTGCGGAGTCCTTTTTGTGGAGTATGCTGTTTCTACGTCGAGAGAAATCAGTCGGATACACGTCCTTTCAGCTTTAGTGATATATGGGGTTTATGGCGTTGTTAGCTATTTCACGGGCTTTACATATACTGGCTCCCATTAGAGTCGAACTGGTACGTTTGCATGTTATAAATTGCAGGGCGTCGATTGTGACTGAAATATTTGCAGCTACGTAAGTGGAGCTATACACGTAACTTTTTTGTCATATCCACGTCCGTTGTAAACTCACTAAGTGATCTAGGATGTTGGAAACACAATACGAAAAGGCGAGTGAAACAGATGCCACCTGTGTGCGGTAATCGTTATTGTGGCTGCATTGTCGAACTTGACAGCGAGTCAGCAACAATTAAAGGCTCGTGCGAGAATATGTCGTGCTATAGGAGAGAACTATAGCCCCTGCGACATCGTCTCCTACAATGTCTTTTTTATGGAATATTTCCCTGAAGCGCTGATGAATAAAAAAAAAATAAAAGCTAGAGGTGAAAAAATGGGAACGAGAACTGATATTTTAGCTAAGAGTGTGAGACAAGATACTATAGGACAACGTACCAGAAAGGCCTCATTAAAATGATGTCATTAAGCGTGCTATAAAACAGAAAGGAGGACGCAGCGCTAGTTAGCCGATTCCGTACCGGTCGCGAGAACGCCGAACTTAAATCTCGTTATATAGGCTAAAAGATAAGAAAACTTGCAAACATTGCTACTTTTTATGACTTCATTCCATACGCGTTATCCTATTCAGATATTTCCTCTCTATTGTTTACACGCTTCTTAGGCAGACGATGCCAGGAGTCGCTCGCGGCACCCCATATCTCCGTCTCTAAAAAAAAGAAAGGCAAAGAGAAAAGGAAAGACTGCAGTTAAACACGCGCCCGCACATGTAGAGGGGGAGAGAGAGAGAGAGCTAAATAACGTCGCAGTTCACTGGAGCGTTTTATCCTTGTTCGATTTTTATCAGAACCAGCTAGCACACGTGCTAAGATATCGCCTCGCGAAACGCGAAACGCATGTTAGCACTCCACTACTGTACAGAGACACACCCGCCGTCTGCTCTTTAATGTCTCCAGCACGTCAGTGCCCGGAGTGTTGCAAAACTTGAACCACTGCTTCGCGTTGATTGTGGAGTGTATACACGAACAGGGCGGGACACGAAGGTTGTTACAGGGCCGGAGGACGATGAACGTGGCTTGTCCTTGAAGGCACGCGGTTTTCAGCATCGCCATATATATAGGATCCGAGCTCAGCAGTGGCAGCCTATAGTCGTATCGCCGTCATCAGGCATGCAGCTATGCACACCGAGCTCCCATATAGTGCCCGCTGCGGACACGCCGCTGCGCGGCGTACTCGGCGGGAATACTTTATCGCGAGCGAGGCTGATCAGAAGTCTGGTCAGTGCTGCAGATTTCACAAAATGATCTGTCAACGCCGTGGTTCACGGTATACGCATGCTTTGGCGAGAAGACGCACGTAATGAGCGAATTGTAAAGTCTTCTTTCCCCCGCAGCTTCGTTTCAGGGGCTCGCATAATGTCGACGACATAAACCAGTCAAGTTACAGGAAAACGAAACCTGCACAGCGAGTGTCCGCACACCGACGCCTTTAATTATCTCTCCCAGTAGGAAGCCATCAGCGCAGAGCAGACTGAAGAAGAATTAATGGGCGCTTCCTTAAGCGAAAAACAGCAAACATACCCACAAATAGCCTGTAAGGCTTTCTAACTCGATATTTGTTTTTCCATACTTGCTGGCAACAACAGCTAACGCATTAAAAAAGATAGAAGAGGGGGACAATGATGGAAATACACAAGTAAGCAGTGAGTTGCCAGGGGTTCAAGCAAGCACAAAGGATACACAAAGCCTTGTGCTTGCTTGATATGATCCTGCACTTGCAACGCGCGCATTTTTTACAGGAACGTTGCATCACAAACAATTACTGTAATGATGTTACCACGACCGCTGCGTCGTCACACGTCTCCATGAAAAGTCGTATAGTCGCTTAATCAGTTCATGCATTCCAACAGCAGCTCATATGGAAAAATTCATGCTACATACACACATATGCTCAAAAATTCGCGCACTCAGCTTGTTCGTACATTTATTCTTCACCACAGCCCAGGACACGTCACTGAGGACGAAAGGCCCACAGTGAATTCAATCTCGCTATATTGTTGTTTCTTTGTACCTCGTTTATTTTACGTCGTGATTAATAGGAACGAATGCTTCTAAAAACATGACAGTCAGAGCAGCCTGCGAGTCAGTTCCCGTATAGTGCGGTAAAACCGCCATACATATGGCGGCAATGTCAAAATATCCTTCATTATTATGTCTGTGATATGTGTGCAACACTCGTCTGAACTTTCTCGCTTACTATAGCAATTGAAAGACGAGTAACCGTTTTGCACGCATGCACGCATCAAGCCAGACCTCCGACTCTAAGGAATCGTCCACCTTTGCTCGTAATTTTATGGATACTACATCTTTTTATCCCGAAGGTACGTTATAGTATAGACCACTGGTTCCATCACCTTGGTATGCGCGCACATGTCACTACTTTAACACCACTGTGAGTGTGTCGAAGTTATACGCTTCGAAATATATCTCTGAGTGCGGTAATTCTTTTCAAGTATTTTAATGGCGTATATCTCTATTCAACTTTTACGTGGAGAACACTTAACGAATGTATCGTCATTTTCAGTGCAGCAATCGGCCAGTAAAGCTGTCCGTGTACTGCCGAATCGAAAACTGCAGTCTACACCAGAGCAGCTCGCGTTGTTGGCTGTTATACACTCTTAATCAGGTCCCGCTTAAAGTGCTAGATATAGCCAGGAAACCGGACATTTTTCGTCTGGTTTCCTTGATATAGCGAGCATTTAACCGGACCTGATTAAGAGTGTACGGCAAATACAGAAACCCGCGCAATACCAACATCGTTAAAGCACCGAGCGCTCTGTGTGCTTGTGATGGCCTCACTACCGCGACACCACCGTTTCCAGAGGATAGCTATAGAGTGTGAAGTGTGTAGCGATCGCTACATGTAGTGTAAAGCAACAGCTGTACGAACGGTGCTTATCGGTAGGTGGGACGCTGTGATGGTGGAACGTGCTCGATTCTGCAGAAAGTGGACGCGTGACACTGTCACTCGCGCGGTGATCGGTGACGGTCGAGTGCCGGCTTCGGAAGCGGATGCCGGTTTTTGTCAGGCACGGGACACGTTTCCTACTTGAGGCGGCGTCCCGGCAGACGGCGCCCGATGACCCTTTCTTAGGGGATATTTCATTAGGCAGTGGTGAGCATGAGTCGCCTCATTGCACCCTGGGGAGGGTAACGTCTTTGTTATTGGCAGCCGGGGTGTCAGCCGGGCAGGAAATGAAATTACCCCAATTCGGGGCCGTCCCTGCCCGCGGGAGGCTCACGTATCCCCCTTCCGCTACACGGCGCGTCCCCGGCGCGCTCTCCGCGGAATACTAAAGGGGTCAAGCCATTGCGGCAATTCGGGTTACGGCTGCACAGACTACCGCCGCCACACGGTCAGCGCGACGGGGTCGGACGCGGCTGCCACTGATTGCAAGCGGCTTACTTGGCCGCGAACGCTTTCCACTGGCCGGCGGGAAATGCTGCTCGTTAGCCACGAGCAAGTGCAGGCGGTTTCCGCGCGAGAACCTCGAACGCCCTTCGTCCGCAAATATATATTTTATAGTGCGCCGTGTGAAAGGCACGTGAGGTCAGGAAGCGCCAATTCTGCTTGTTTACTGCTATCTTATGTTACGCCTACGACACAACGTATATATAGTTTCATTCGAAAACGCATCGGCTGCTGATGTCATTGTGTATCACCGAAGGCGGTTCTGCCACTTTGTTCAAGAGCGCCATTCATTTAGATAGAGTGCCACATCGCATCAGCGTCCTGCCGGACGTAGAACATAATACACACTTGCAGTCTCATGGTCGCCATGCCTGCATCTCGGGAAGCATGCGTGACGCATCAGAGGAGGGTGAAGGCTTAGGTCATTGCAACCTTCACTTTCCGGAAAGCGCCGGTCATTCACAGAATTGCTGCGTGCACGGTCCATACGCAGACGGGTAGAATTCGGCATGCGAGTGATGATCGCGAGCCGCTGGCAGCACCAGCCAACAAATAACCACCAAGCATAATTAAACAGTGCTGACGAAAAACTCTAAGCACAGTGTAACTGTTAAAAATCAAGCGGCAGTTACCTTGATGCACAGATTTCTTTCTTCCCCGCTATCTGCCGTGGTGGAGCCTTTTTTTGGTCAACCAATATGCTAGATCCACGGGCGTGACATCTCTAGGATTCCTGAAAAGAAGACAGCCCAATGTAGACACCACTCACAACCTGTCTTTACACAAGTACCATGAAAATAGGATAAACTATTACCCTCAACATGCACACCAGCACTGTACACCTTGTCAGACAAGAACAATAAAGTTGTGCGGCAACGTATGACAAGGGCCGTTCACAACCGTACATAAGAAAGAACAAGTTGAAATGCATGGTCGGTTGATAAACTACCAAATATGTGGTCCAGGATATTAAATGTTCCTTTGTATATCATGATTCTGTTTCTTTGTTTTAACGAACACATACAGTCCAAATTTCTTCTCGGATATCTCAACTTTTAATTTATTATTATTATTATTATTATTATTATTATTATTATTATTATTATTATTATTATTATTATTATTATTTGATTAGGCTGACAACTGCTGTTTATAGGCGGGTGCAGTCTTCAACGGGTGCATGCCACCGAGACCGGCACAACATCTGCCTAATTTTAAACGATTAACAAAGCAAGATAAGCACAGATCACTATGGTTTCTCTCAGTTGCGGTTAACCACTCTTAACAGCGGAGCTGTTTAAGCCGGAGGAAAAACTGTGCCGCGCACAGAAAACTATCATCATCATGAACTATCATCATCTACCTTATATGCCATCTTGCGTCGCCTAGCAACACGTTGGAGGAAGAAAGCAGCAGGAGAAGAGAAGTGGAGAGGAGGAGGAGAAGAAATAAATAAAACAAAATAAATCTACTTAGCGATGCGGGATTCGAATACGCGAACCCACGGTCCAAAGGCGAGCGTCGTAACCACTCGGCTATCCAGACACGCTAGCAGAATAAGCATTTATGGGAACCATATTACGCGTTGCTATAGGCGAGAGACGGAGAAAAAGAGATAGAGAGAAAGAGATACAGAGAGAGAGAGAGAGAGAGAGAGAGAGGAACACAAAGAGAGAGAGAGAGAGAGAGAGAGAGAGAGAGAGAGGAACACAAAGAGAGAGAGAGAGACAACGAAAGAAGGTGTAGTAAACAGAGAGAGAGAGAGACAAGCGATAGAAAGGAACAGAAAGAGAGAGAAAGAAAGCATAGCATAGCCTTGTATAGTATATCATGGGAAGCTGCTATGGGAGACCAGCGCTGGATAGGTGGCGCGCCGAAAAAATGCGCCTGGCGGGAAGTCGCGGCATAAGTCCGCCGCTCGATCCGACGACATTGGTTGCAGCTCGCATATGTTTCGGCTGTGCGCGTCGTTTCGCTTCGGTTCAAGCTTCTGAGAGAGAGAAAATAAAACATTAACAAGGTTCTGCGAATGCTCATTCAGCTAGCGCCATCAAGCGAAAGAATACTGAAGAAAATTTGCAAAGCTTTATATATTTTTCGCAGTGTGCCGCGGCGAGCGCGCCTGCGTAAACCCGCTAGCGTGGTTCCCGGGTTCGCGGTCCCGTGCTTGTTTAAGTTGTCGACAGCTATGGCGCCAGTTGTGCTCCGCTATGGTTTTAGTAAAATAGCATGGCCTGAGGACCACTTCTGCAGAAAGGCACTTGAAAATGGGGCGAAGCTGTGCAAGGCGAAATACGTATACGATGTGAAAGAGACGGTGTCGTGCCGTGACAGCGATTCTCAAGTTGCAGCGAAACGCCACTCGCAAGTACACCAAGCCAGCTACGATGTCACACTTCATGTAAGCGAGCATTTGATGCTAGCTCGGTTATTACCGCGTGTTCCTGTCCTGTTTCTTTACGGCGCGTGTAGTTGTGTAAAATAAGCGCGAAGCTGTACGCAGTAAATCGCACAGTTGGTTTAATCGTACAGCGAGTTGACTTCCGTGCGTGATCGCAACGCTGGCACTACATGTTTTCATTTCGAACGAAAACTTGTGCACGTTTACTTAATGCAGTTTTTATGTGTTCGCCTCTCGTCTCAGCGCCTGATAAGTGGGGCCTCCTGTTCCTGCAAGGCCGGCAGCGACGGCGCCTGCAAGCACGTCGCGGCGGTAGCACTCGAGCTCAATAACTTAGCCGATGCAACGTCAACTGACGTGCCTCAAGTGCTCCCATAGCTGGCCGTCTCCACTGTTGTATAAAACAATGAAACACGCGAAATTCGCTTTAGACCCCAGCTCGACGCCGCCAGAGAGGACCGAACTTACCCCGCTCGCCTGACAGCTTGTATCTAACGTTGCCTCCGTTCTTGCTCGTATGGTTTCGCAGGAAAGACGAAGAAAGATATATCACCTCTCATTCCTACGTAGTTATGACACTTATATACGCTGCAGTAACCGTCGGCCTCCTTTTTTTTTTTTTTTTGTTCGGCGTTCAGTGCCCGCACCGCCTTCGCTAGCCATCCTTGTGCGTGTCGTCCGCGGGAGCGGCTGAGAAGTGCGCGCTTTGACCGCCAGGGCGGCACAGAAACTCCAGCGCTGGTTCCCTATGGGGGCTAGTTGGTGCGAATACATGGCTTGTTCGCGCTGCCAGGAACTGGATGACTTGACACGCAAAAAAAAAAAAAAAACACACGCGCTTCACCCTGTGTGTGTCTTTTTCCGTGTCAAGTCGTCCAGTTCCTGGCAGCGCGAACAAGCCATGCATAGCAAGGGGTGGGAAAAGCAAGTAAGTGTAAGGAGGAGTGATGTGAGGGTGAGGACGGGAAGAACATAGCCTCTTATAGTGTAGTATAGCAAGGTGGTGGGAAAGGGAAGTGAGTGTGAGGAGGAGGGCAAGGAAGAGGGGGAGGGTGAAGCAGAGTATAGGCATGTATAGTATAGCAAGGGGTAGGAAAGGGAAGTGAGGGTAAGGGGGAGAGATTAGAGGAGGCGAGAGGGTAAATCACAGCATAGAGAAAGAGAAAAGGAAAGGCAGGAAGGTTAACCAGACGAACGTCCGGTTTGCTACCCTGCACTGGGGATAAGGGAACGGGGAATAGAAAGAGGAAGAGAGAGAGAGAAGGAGAGCACTGCACGTGCGAAGGGGTACAATCAGTCACTGAGGCTGGAGCTTCTCTGACCTACATGACATCAGCGCTCTGACATTCCATTGAGGGATCGCGGCCTTTGAGAGGGCCGTGGGCGAGCCTTTGTGATTACTGCAGCGCTGAAAACACTGGATCGAGAACCTCCAGCAGTTGCAAGGCAGCTCGGGCTGTCGGAGTGTTTAGCTTATTCAAAAGCATGAATATGGTGTTCAGAAGAGAGCGAAGCATCGCAGCATTGTCCTTGTCTTTCTCGGGCAAGTCGTGGGGAACCAGCGCTGTCGTTGACTCGGTCTGTGTCTGCTGCGACCATTGGAGTCGCTGTGTATGGTGCTGTGGCTTTGGCTGTGGCTGTTGTTCTGGCTGTGGCTCTGGCTGCAGCTTTGGCAATGCCGGCCATGCTTCAGTGTCCATGTGCTCTGGTGCGGTCTTGTCCTCAGAAATCGACTCGGGCGTGTCTAGTCTAGGAAGCAGAGTATAAGGTGTCACCTGTGAACTGCGCTTCACAGAGCTCCTTGACCCTCTACGGCATCGGGAGCGTCGCTTTGTGACGACAGCAACAGCTTCCCGAAGAGACGAGCGGTCTCGCACCACCTGCTTTAGGATTTCGTTTTCCTTCTGTTTCTTGGGGCACTCATTTGACGAAGCTTCATGGGACCTGAGGCAGTTGTGGCACTTGAGGACCGTGGCATCGCAGGAGTCTGCAGCGTGTGGTTCGGCGCAGAGCGAGCAAATGATTGTGCTCTGACACACGGCGCTCACGTGTCCAAACCTCATACATTTGTGGCATTGGAGCGGCCTTGGAATGAACGGTCGTACAGGATGCCGAAAGTGGCCTACCTTGACATGCGAGGGCAGTGATTCACCCTTGAATGTTAGTTGTATACAGCGAGAAGTGCCCATGCGCGACATGTGTATTATATAGGGATGCCATCTACCGTTGGCTTCACCAGATTGGTCAAGTCTGTGCTGGAAACAGAGACGTCCACATCGTAGATGACACCAGTAGTGGTACCACTGGCCAGTGGGATGTACGAGCGAACTTTTATGCCATCAAGTTCCACAATTTTTGGTCAATGTGCTTAGTTCAGTCTCATGTGCAACGTCGACAGCCAGGACATTTTTTCGTGTGTTGACTCTCACGTCCCTTACTTCATTTGGCACCGCCCCTTCGAGAAGCACCTTGACCGACTGTCTGTTGAGTTGTCTCAGGTTGTCGGTAGCGAGGTCTCGTACGAAAATAATTGCACTGACTGCGGTCTTCCGAGTAGATTTCAGAGTTGACTTGCCTGAAGACAGGGGGGACCCGGTGTTTCTTCGCTTCGCCTTACGGCGTCGTACTAGCTGAAAGTCGTCATCGGACCAGTCCTCACTGCTGAGCGAGTAGACACTGGTTTCGTCGTTGTCCGTAGCACTATGGAGCCCAGTGCGCTTCCTGGAGACCGCCGCCGCTGTCGCCGACATACCCGGCAGGGCCCGGGTACGTCTATACTTGCATCGGCGCCAGAAACGAGGCGGATATCCAGCGGTGAAGGCAGAAATATTAAGAAACTAGCGGATCGGTGGTCACAAGCGTTCTGTTGATGATGATGATGATGTGCCTCTCTTGTGCAGTACAGTATAGCAAGAGGGGAGAAAGAAAAATGAGGGTGAGCAGGAGGGAAAGGAGGAGGAGGAGGAGGAGTTCATAGCATAGTATAGCATAGAAGAGCAAAGAGTGGGAAAAGGAAGTGAGTGTAAGGAGGAGTGATGTGAGGGTGAGGAGGAAATGAGTAAAGCATAGCATAGCCTCCTATATATAGTATAGCAAGGGGTGGGAAAGCGAAGTGAGTGTGATGAGGAGGGCAAGGAGGAGGGGAGTGCGTGAAGCAAAGCATAGGCATGTATAGTATAGCAAGAGGTGGGAAAGGAAAGTGAGGGTGAGGTGGAGGGAAAGGAGGAGGGGAGCACCACGAGCTCCACTGCTTCCTCTGTCCTCGCACCACTAGTGCGTAGCAGCCCCAATTTTTTTTTTTAATCCTTGGTTCTATAGCTACGTGAAACACCTGGTATATACGTATCAACACCATTACCTGTGAAAGTATAATATATGGAACTGCGCGCCAAATCATAGCGATTACCGACGGCACGGTACTCAGGGCTTTCATTTGATTTGTGCATCATACTTTATATATTGTTGTCCGCAACTGTCGATTGACCATTTGCGCTCAGATGCGCACGGCACAGTCGACACCACCCATGGCACCTGTGGAGAGAGGGCCAAGTCCTACAGTGCGAAAGTTTGCGCAAAAAAGGTCACCCGAGTCCATCGCAACCCAATGTATTCGCGTATACAAGTGGAGTTCTGCGTACTAAATTGAATTTGCTCAATTTCAGGACTTGGTGGTCAGTCTTAAAAAGAAATAAAAAAAAAGAAAAAAAAAAGAAGCGTTCGCGCCGAACGTTACATAAGGCTGTAGAAGCACGGCGCACTTCCATATACCTTGCGTAAATACATGCGTGCTACAGCCGCTTATTAAACAGCATATAGTATATGTATAAGTACGCTGCAGGATAATATGAAGCACACACAGTTCATCTACCCATCACAGCGTTACTTATTTCTATATTTATATACCTGCTGGACGGCGCCTTCGCTCTATCAGCGAGAACAAAGAAACGACAAAGCCCACGTGGGGAATTTTAACGCTAATATGAGATATTATGCTCACCGTGTCTTCCTGTCCGTCTCATTTTTCTCGCTTTTTCTCTCTTTTTTTTTTGCCTTTCTGTGCCGTTATTACACAATAAATACCCACGCGGGCTCATGCATGCCGCTTAACTATACTACAGAATGCTACTGCAGTTATATGGTGAAACCTGACGCGCGCGCGCGCACGCACACGCACACACACACACACACACACACACACACACACACACACACACACACACACACACACACACACACACACACACACACACACACACACACGCATATATTTTGATATCGACGGGACGCGATGTAAGAAAAGTAGCTCAAATATTGGGAAATGAGTGAGTGTACCTGCATTGCTAATGCGCTGAGATTTCCTTTTTTTTTCCTCTTTCTAAGCCGTACCTTGTATAAAACTCATAGACAAATCAAGGCAGGCCTTATTGCGAGTCTAAATATATAGTCTCGATTGGACGACAAAAAGCGCAGTACTTCGCTTATCTTTCTTCTTTTACTTGAAACGCACTTGTAGCGACCACGACCGACATACACGGCACAGATGCAGTAAACGCCGTTGTGGTGCTACTAAATTATTGCCAGAACCGCGGAGGACCTCGAAGAAAAAACAACAGCAAAAGGAATCCGTTATCGGACGCACCGTATTCCACGAGCAGTAAAAAAACGGAGTAGCACAGATCGATAAGTGCGCCTAATAGTATGTTCTCGTTTGAGAAATATCCCTTACAGCTACAAAACCAGAGCGGGACGTGCGCGGGTCACGCATCACCGAAGAACGGGGAGAGGAAAAGAACTCTGCACGCGGCGCTCAGTATCGCACCCGCAGCCGAGTCAGTGCCACCGCGTCTACGCAAGGGAAGCAGGCTTCGGCAAGCTGCGCGCGCGCGACACATCTTTACGTCCCGCACTCACCTTAATCGGCCGCCGAGAGCCCATCTCTATAAACAAGAGCCGAATCGAGCCCACCCCTGCGCGAGGAAGCCGCTGCGGCCGCGGATATGACATTAACGACTGAGCGGTTTACACTTCCTCGCGGCAGAGCACGCGGTACGTCTTCCTCCCCGCTAAGTGGAATCTATGTGCGGCCGGCGCGAAAAGTCGCCGTGGTTTTTACTGTCCGCCGTCCCGGGCAAGTGCGCGTCCGAGGAAGGTGCCTCTTGATGAAAGCCGTGCAACTGGCCAGAAGGACGGCTGCTCGACGTCCAAAATGGCTCACTGCCTTCCCTTTTTTTCCCCTGCAGCTGACCGACGAGCCGCTGCTCTTTCATCTGCTTGAGCCCGGGGCTCTGGCCCCTCTTCGAGAAGGAGCTCAATCGGCCGCTCTTCCGCTTGTCGGAACCACCGCCTGTGTGTGCCTCTAACGCCGGGCTATTTGCGGAAATAGGCCGGACCGTGGTGTCGCTGTTTGGAGTCGTGTTCGTTAGATTGTAATGAATTTGTTTTGCTTGTTTCTAAATGTTCTTGCCGCGCAGAAAGGGACCCACGCTGCACTTGTTCTTTTGCGCTGCACAGCGTCGGCAGGATGTGCTGCAGGGGGAGTTTGCTCGTCTCGCCGCTCTACTGTTTCGGGCCGAGAGCGCTGAACCATTTGCGAACGCTGCGGCCGTAAAAGAAATAGAGTGTTTGGGATTTCGGCGTCGCCACGGCTTTCGGCCGACTAAGGGCGCGCCTTTCGGCTTGGGCCACCTCCGGCGGGTGCTCTGCTGGGCGTACGTGTTTTCGTTATTTTTGTTCTTTCTTTGTTTTTTCCTGATTTCATTGCTGTCCGTTAAATACACCTTATACACGTAAAACGCGAATTTTCTTGCACTTTATGTTAGTTAGAATGCCTATTATTATATCTCGATTAGGAGATGTTGGCGCTTTTATATAGCGTGGCTGCTCTTTTTTAACAAATAATAGGAATAACTGAAAATCCGTAGAAAAAAAAATATATAATATTGCACCTAGTGATAGTTTGTCAGTCAAGACATGGCGAAATTCACCTAAATATGAAGTCCATTTACAGTGACACTAAAGAGGACACAAGATACAGTCCAGACACATAACTTCCCATCAAATTCAGTGAGAAGGACACCAATATGTTAACATATAACGCTAGACATAAAGACCAGTCACACAGCAACACGAAAAATTGACACAAAGTGCAGGTGTACAGGCACGTAATAAGTTTACATATAAAGCGACACATAACGCGACGTGGTCAGGTTAACGTATATTTTGAATTCAATCGATCCATTCATTGAATTCAAAATTACGATAGCATTAGATAGAAGTATAGAAACTCTTATTCACCGATTGAGGCTATAGGCACCGCATACACAAAACATTTTTTGCACAGAATTGGTAGAGCTGAAACTCCCGATTGCGAATGTGGATTTATAGATGAAGACGTATGTCACCTTCTCATAGACTGTCCACATCATGACACGCCGCGACGCCGTCTTAAATCGGAACTGTTGGCATTAGACCGCAGACCGTTTAGCTTGAGGAAACTTCTGGGCCCGTGGCCAACTAGAGTTTTACAGACGCAAGCTTTAAAAGCGTTGACACGTTTCTTACAAGACAGCGGTATTGCTGACAAGTACTAAGAAATACCGAACTTTCATTTGTATAACACATGTCGTACTTATTATGCGCAGTCTCATATGACACCCATCATATGTGTGTGCTGAAGTGAATAACGTATCCACTGTTATGTACTCACGAGCGCATACATCTTCTTAAAGACCAGACGTGTGCTCTGCTGTTTTGTGCTGGTCGAACCAAATATTAACGACGGACATTATCAGAGACTTCATTCGCTGTCTTTGGAACATTTCTTTATCATTTTGTTGTGATATGTGCCTATAAGTGTGTTTTTGCATATGTGTGCCCGAGTGTTCTATTTTACATGAACTGCCTTGTATGTTTTACTTTAAGATATGTGTTCAAGTTTCACTCAAGGGCTAAGGAGTAGCCGGTGCCATAATTGTGCGCCAACATCTCCTTATATATCATATTAATTAAAAAAAACGTATATACACAAGATTAGTTTTCGCTCGTTTGATTGTTTTTTGTGCATATTAGGACGTTATCAAAAAAAAAAAAAAAGGGATTCGGACAACAGCGGTAGGATAGAGTTTCAGCAAATGAAGAGACCAAATTTCCCTCCAATTTCTCTCTTCTTTTTTCTTGTAAGTCGCTCAGTTGTTTCAAATATACATCAAATGTCTTTTCCTTTTTCTATTTTCTTTTTTTTTTGTGACAGTAGGACGGGGGTAATCGATGGACATGCACTTCATATGCTCACCGAAAATTAAGTAAATAAAAAACACCGCACTTCATTCTAAATGAAATGCGCAAAAATGGGCGGAAGTAGGAAGGTACGTACCACTATCATGTAAATGGATGAGGGAGATCTCGCGGCTGCTGACACTGCGCAAAGGGGAAGCCGCGGCGTTCTTATGCGAAAGACGGACTGTATGCTATAGATCGGCGACGTATGCGTGTTTTTGTCTAGGTTACACTACGTGCCTATCTATTGCTTACTTTTTTTTTCTCCCGATATCTGATCGCTTGTATGCTGGAGCGACTTTTTGAAACATAGCAGAGACATTCCGGTCCTATCTCGTCAACAAATCAACCTTGTATAAGAACTCGCCGGACTTGTCGGCTCCCTAAGACTATACGTGACGGCACGTCATATCGATACGCCTTGTACATGTATGTTCCGTGTTAGTTAATGCTTGTACGGTAACCTATAAACCGTTGTGTGGGAGAATTTTTTTTTCCGCTCAATTCTGCGCACGCCCCGAGTTGTCTGCTGTACACTTTAGCGGCACCCAACGCTGTTCGTTTGCGTCTTCACTGGGAGTGCGCGATAACGTAGCAGCAGCATGTAGAGAGTCACGTAAGGATTTGAGGGAGGGAGCTCAGCGGTGTCGTTCATGAGCCGTCGAGTCACGCACCTCGCCTACAAGCACCGTGCACGCTTGGTGCTGCGCCGGCTTACCTGTGCTCGGCACTTTCACACTTAATGTGGCCGAGCAGAATCGAGTGGCGATGCGACATGGAAAAACAAAGCGACACACCCGACAGTCGGCATGTGCGCGCACTCGTACGCAGTGGTGTATGTATACGTGCCCAGTGTCCACACAATGCAAAAAGGCAGCTCGTGCGAGCGGGAGGCTTCCTGCCTCACACACGATAATAACGTCGTTAGTGGTGACGAAGGCGAGGCATCATCTTGGTGGCGAGATTAATCGCGCTCAGGCACGAAGCGGAAGCCACTCTGCGGTGGCGCTGTCGTCGCTCGCGGACCATTAGCAAGCGGAAGTTGTCGTTCCACTTGTTCTGGCGCGGCCTTCTACTCGCGAACGAGCCAGTTTTTTTTCTTGGCCAAGGAAGCAATGAATGCGAATGACTTTTCCGGCGGCGTCTGACTCCAACACTGGGGGTGTTTGGAGTGGTTGGCGCACGCGATCACGAACCCGCAGCTCGTCGGTGCCGTCTTTTCTTCTCCCAAGGCCGGACGAGAGAAAAGCTGAGTTGTGGTCGGCCACACGCTTCCCCCTCCTCACAAGGCGCTATCCCAGGCGCCTATGGTATGCGCTTATAAAACGGGCACTACAGGAAAAACTTGCTTGTCCGCCGAGCGGACAGATCGAACGGAGTGCGGATCAGTTCGCCAAGGGATGCAGGTCTGAATTTGCGAGTAAAACTTGCAGGTAATGCCGCATAATAAATGTGCTCGCAAGCTAGGATGATGGAATCGAGCTGGCACCACACCATCGTGGTAGGCTTCCAATGACTGCGTGCTTGACTCACGTGACCATTCTTGCACGCTAGTTGTATTACCTCCACGTGTTCCTCTTTATTTTTGCCTGTTTCGGTTTTCTCTCGGACTAAAGGCTAAAGGAGTGAGACAGAAGTCTTTCTTCATTTAGTTTTACAAAACCATGGGTGGCTCTCTCTCGTCATTTGCATAAGTGACAAGCCGCATAAGACGAGGGCTCGGAAATGAAGTGGCGCTGTCGTCAGTTTAAGGGAGGCAAAATATATCTATGACCAGGTGTTGTACGCTTTGAAAAATGACTTGCTCATTATTGCCTAAAGCGGCGAACAATGCCGAAGCAGATGATTAAGCTTTGCGCATCTTCTCTTTTCGTGCCATCTATACGCGTTGTATAACGAATTTTGGTTTCCCTCAGATGTGCGACGTTTACTAGGACAATCATGAAGGCTCGATGTATAGGTTTGCTGTTCCCGGTCGAAAGAGAACGTGACCAGAGGCGTGCTGATCAACTCATCGTCGTTTTATCGCGGTAGGCACACATCCTCGTCCTGCAAGCTGCAATGTTCGCAATGCTTGCAATTAAAATGTTCAGGCAATCCACGCACAAGCGAACCGGCTTATGTAGCACGGCATTTTGAGGCACAGAGTATTCTCCGTGAGCACATTTATGTTTTGCGTGATAAAGCAGTACGTTGCGACTCAATACATGTACGCATGCAGTTGCCTCATGTATGTATATCTCAAGCGCACTGACCTAATTTGCCGTGGAAGCCTAGCAGCTACGGCGTTGCACTGCTAAGCGCGAGGTCGAGGGTTCGACTCTCGACCAAGGCCGCTGCATTTTGGTGGAGGCGAAATGCACAAAAAACGCAAATTAAGTGCACATGAACGAATCCCAGATGGTCAAGATTACTCCGGAGCCTCCCACCACAGCGTGCTTCATGATGGTGTAATGTTTTGTTATTTCATTTAACAGCCCTCCAAATAGCACTTAGCATGGTATTCAACGGTTTCGCTTGGATGTGAGGCGGGGCTTGTAGCCAAAATAAGCATTTGCGCGCTGAAAAAAAACTTCGATGTACCATTATCGCTGTTATCGATATACCTGCGAGCGCGACGCACTCCCCAGTGTTCGTGAGGTCACAGTGAGCTTAGCACCAGAGAAATTCTGAATTCTGTCACTTTCTTTTTTTTTATTTAAATAGGTTCAGCGCGAATTAACGTGTTCGAGTTATATTAACATACTAATGTCAGCTGTAACTCTTATTTCCGTGACTCGCGCTGTTATTTTCGCGACTTACCATCTAGAGAAAACCTGCGATTCGATCCGTTTAGTTACAATTGAACGTGACTAAAATTCTCCCGAGTGTCTACACTAAATGAAAATTTCATCGGCACAGCTGATTCTTAGTTTTCGTCTACCCTGTAACGTCGCGTGAAAAGTCGCATTGACTAATACTGTGCTTATACCGTGTCATACGGCGATTGCAAGTGGGCCACACTGCCTGGTTCACAAACAAGGTTAACATCATATTCATTACTCCTATTTCCCTCCGAGTTACCGGCCATGTTAAAGAGAGAGAGGCAGCAAGAGAAAACAGAAACGCAGGGAGGTTAGCTAGACTGGCTTCTGGATGGCGTCCATGCATCCACGAGAGAAAGCGTGGATTTGCCATTAAAATAAAGACCTAAAGGGCAAAAGGAGAGAATTCACGCGCGCAGCAGCACATTCACGGTTAGATGAAGCGTCTTCTCAAGTTCGTTATATTCGAGAGTCCTTCTCGAGGAGTTCTTGTGCTCGCTTGATAAACAAAATTGCCGTATAAACGAAACCGTAGCGTCAGTATTTGCTGGTTGGCAGCCCATTGGCACAATGTTACCAAACTCTGTTTGTTTGAGTGTTTGTGTCGGAGGGGGGGGGGGGGTGAAATAGGAACAGCTCGAAAAATAGGGCCTCTATAAGCTCAAGGACGCGGATTCGATACCCTGCCACGAAGACCGCATTTCGATGGGGGCGCAGTGCATGAACACCCGTGTATACTTTGATTTAGGTGCATGTTAAAGAGACCCCGTTGCTCAAAATTGCCCCGGCTATTCACCGATACGGCGCGCCTCATAATCACACCATGGTTACGGCACGCAACACCAAAAATTTGCTTTTTTTATGTGATGGCATAAACAATTAAGAGAATTTAGTCCTTCGGGCGTTTGTCAAGAAGGTAATGCAAATTTAAAAAAAAAGAAACGCCGATGCAAGTAACGATTCCAGAGAAAGAAGAGAGCGCTACGGAGTATATTATTGTTTGAAGTCAGGATGTCATACTGCTTCGCTGAAATCACCAGTAATGAGAGACTTCGCTTGATGCCCTTCTTACCTGCTCTAAACAAGCAGTTGAATCTATACTGTCCATGGAGTTCACAGCGAGGACTATAATTTCATTGACGAAGAACTAGGTAACACTGTTCCAATGCGCGTCACTGTTTCGGAGCCGGCGCCAACAGATCCATTTGAATATCTGCATTCCCATTTCGGATGCAAGGACAGCGCAGAATGTTCCGGAATTTTATCTCGCATGTACGCAATCTTGCAGAAAAACAAAACATACAATATTAGAATCGGAGCACGATAATACATCTGTCTTTTCAACGCAGTAATAAAAGTACTCGGATTATTTCCGAACAAAAAGGTTGCTGGTGATTTTGGTGCTAGTTGGAACAAAATAGCGGATAAAAGGCACACATTTGTATGCTCTTTTAATTCTGTTGAGGCGGAGCCTATACTCTATAAAAAAAATCGGACACTCGTTAGTCCACTGTTAGTAAATGTTGCAGAAGTCTTCGCTAAAAGCCAAGCTCATCGATTCGCCATGCATATACTGCATAAGTATATTCAAGAGATATGCTAAACGTCAGTATAGTTACGGTAACCGAGAACGAGAACCCAATTGTGTGACAATCACCGGCAAAAAAAGTTTGGTGGTCGTCGATCATATTGCACGTTTCTTGCTTAATTGAGTACGTGTGTACCATGCCTTGCTTCGGAGCAGCTATAGCCTTGCACTTCCGCTTCTCGCTTCGTGTTTGCACCATTCAAGGGTATCGCGCTTCCATGCAATGCGATGCACACGAGCACTGACGCGACGAAAATTTCCTCAGCCTCTTCTGCACGTGAAGCGCAGGTCGAGCACTGCGCGACGTCAAGTGCGACTATACAGCGCACTTTCGCAAAGCCGATGACAACTCGCTGATATCATGATGTCACAAACTTACGGAACAATCCATGGACGCTGACAACGCGAATGCAACAGGAAAACCTTTATAACAGCTATCACTGTACCATCTTCGTTTTCGACGGGACGAGAGAGACCTGGCGGTGCTACATGCGCGCACAGACAATTCTCTTCCATTCGTATATCCATGGCGACATCAATAAAACCAAGTGGCGACACGGCTTCTTCAGATGCACAGGCACGAAGTCTCTGGTAGTCATAAGTACTAAGCGGACGAATTAAGTACACCAAACAATCACAAAAACGTATTGTTCTGGTGCGTGTAGGACCAAACAAGTTAGCCTGCATATGTTAAGCTATATGGGAGATGGCAAAAGGCAGTCTGCGTTTCGTGCGGACAGCGAAACATGGTTATGCAACATCGTTCGTTCGTATACAGCGCTTCAACGTTGTGGGGAAGCCGGCGGCATACTATTTTTGATGGCGACAATATTATTACCATTTAATAAGTCAGCACTTAATATAAACTTTTGCTCGAATACAAGGTATTTGGTAATTTACGCGACTATACACTGTCATGATTGTCGCCACCGCTTTGCATTCGTCACCACAAGCAGCCCAGAATGTGGTGGCGATGTGCATAAGCGGGGAGATAAAGCGTTACTTGGTTCACTCGGTGCTATACATAGGTCGCGACGCCACTTATACACGTGCTGCGTAGCCCGCTTATCACTTCTGTTAGATCCCTATCCGACATCTCATGTTGATTGTTTCGTCTCTTATGGTCAATTAGACACGTTCTATACATGTCAGCACAACGCCGGAGAAATAGCTCTTCAAGTTAGACGACGATATTCCCTACACACGCATATCACTTTCAGTAAATGACTTCAGCTTATCGAAGATACAACCTCGAAGCCATTAGCTCGAAGCGATCGCTGTTCGTTTAAATAATACCAGGCTGAACTGTCTCTCATTGTCTCATTGACTTGCCGGAAAATTGCAGGCTGCACCCGCACCTCGCTCGCAGAGAGGAGATGATAGCACGGATCTGCGGTTATGCAAGAGTGATGAATGTTGCTCAGGGCAATTACAGGGGTGAAAGAGAAGCGCCTCTGGCGTCGAATCTGTTGCTGTTGGAGCGCGCTGCGAATCGGCCCTCTCGCCCGTGGACATGGAGCAGGTCTATTTGCCCAGCTCAATGGTCACCTTCTCACCCACCCTATCACGCAGCGCTGGCAAAGGCACGCAACGAGGCAGGCGGAGTCGGTCGCTGTATAAGGACGAAAGGATCCGATGCATTTCCAGTGCGGCGTTTTGGACTATGCGGCAAGTATACGCGATCTGTCTGCTTATCGGGCCCTACCATCGCCGGTGGCAGCGACCTGGGACAGGAGGGACATTTCGTATTCCGGCGTCGGCACGGGAGGCCCTCCCGCTAACGAGCCACCATCCATCTTGCTCTGTGCTCGCCATGCTTGCGGCCGTATTGACTCTTGGTCCGCTTCACGCGCCTAAAGAGCTTGTTTTTAGCACATGCAAATGCTCGACCAGGGCCGCCGATTTCCCGCTGCACGTCTTCACCCCCCCCCGTAAACCGGTTATGTAAATTCTTCCGCCAGATGTCTCGCGCTAACTCCGCGGCAGCTGTCCGATTGCGTCAACGCTCGAACGGTCGCCGTATCAGTGCCGTTTGGAGCACCTTTGTGCGAGCCGTTGCGGTTTCAATTAGTGGCCAGTTCAAGAAGAACATCAATTGGCTGCTGGTTGCGCGAAAGGCCGTCGCCTTTCACCGTGCAGCCGCCAAGCGCGCAGAGGCCTTCGAACGGCGCTTCCGCGTGTTACGCGCGCTAGCCGCGACACCGCTGTTCGGCACAGGTGCGCGCCCTGTGGGCGTGTGGTGAAGGGCGGCGAGGAGGGTCGGACGTTGAAACAATCTCTCCGCAATGTTTCACGTTCCCTTGCACGTACTTGTAGCTCAGATCTGGCAAATCATGCGCTTTTAAGAGCTGAGTGACCTCTCAAACAACATTACGAAGCCCAATACATTGCACGAACCAACGTTGGTATGTGCCCAGCCTGGAGCATTCTTTGTGGTTATTTAGTGCGTGTGGTCCTGAACAAATGCGTATTTCACACAAGATAACGGTGTGCTTTATATGAGAAAAGAACAGGCTGCTATAACCTTTGCTCTACATTCACCCACTGATATGGTGATGTTGAACTTTTGAGATACTTCGAGAATTTGTGTTTTATAATAACGCTGTATCACCTATGGGGTGCAAGGAATATCTGGATGCATTGCCTTACTCGTGCGTTCTAGGCAACATGAACTCTTCGTAAATGTGCATCCGCATACGCTAGCTAATGCGCCACTATTTCCTTGTGTTTCTTTCACGTGCACGTACACTGATGCCCTCGCTGATACTGAAAGGGATAAACGAGACAGTAAAGGCTAACTCGAAGATAAACATCCAGTTTGTTACCCTAAATTGAGGAAGGGAGGAGGGAAATAGAATGATAAACTAGAAAATCGGCGGCTGAGAATGATGAGAGAGAGCGGGAGGAGGAGGGGGGGGGGAGAAAACGCACACACGTACACATAAAAGAACACGGCACAGTCAAAGCCGTTCAAATACGTCGCTTGAACAGAGGAACTTCAGTAGTGTCTTCTTTGCCTTCTGGTCTGAATGCCGTATCACCCGGAGCTTCATATATCTCCAGGCTACGAAAGCGGTCGGTCATTGAGGCGTGCCAACGCTGTAGCGAGCGGCCGTGGCTGGAAGCTCTAGCGAGGATAATTGCAGATGACATGTTCCGTAGTTTTCTCGTTGCCCACAGGCAGCACTGTCAGCCATCCCAATGCGTCAAGCAAAAGTATTGATCAGTTGCTGCGAGTACCATAGTCGGCACAGACCAGGTGTCTCGGTTCCAGATAATCCGGACGAAATGCTCATTGAGATGGATGGGTCCAGGCGGCGCAGACTGGTATGACGGAAACCTGACCTGCTCCAGATAAATGGTGAAGTGATACGACGCACGAGCATGCGAAGTTTTGTTGCTGCAGTTGTTGATTACAGCGGGATTGGTTTCTGGCGTCATGTTTATAAGAACTGTATAGTAGCCTCACCGGCGTTCTTATTGCCTATATGACGCTACAATGGCCTTTAAGTCAGTGAAAGGTGACATAACGTCCTCTTATTTCCAGTGCTACTTGGTATTGTGGGCGACACCGTAGAGCGGATAACATAAATTGCAGGGCTGCCTTAGAAACGTTACGTACGCTCAATTTAGTGGTGGTTCTTCGTGAATCATATGAACTGCGCTACAAGGTTCAGTAAGCTCCACAGTCGTCGACGCTGTCATCGACATCGAAACTTCTTTTACACCATTGTAAAAGAAGCAACTGTTTCGCATTCATTAAACTGTTTACAGCTTCACTTCAGGTGTGCATGTTTTAATAAATTTATTATTGAGTCTAATTAATGAAAGACGGTGAATTTGACTTTGCGCAGGGATATATATGGCACATCTTTCGATCCAAAATTTTTTGTGTTTACCTAGCCATGTCAATAATGTATTTGCTTCGAGGGGATAACGTAGCCATATCTGTCTTGGTCGTAAACTACGCTGTTCTCAGTCACGCTGTTAAATATTTATTCTACATATCGAGAAAACAAAGTTTTATTCCACAATGCACAATGGCGCATCAGATGCCGACAATAAATTATACAGGTTGCCCAAGGGTTAGAAGAAAACCTACGTTAGTAACTTGAATGTAGACAGTAAAATACGTAAAAGTACAGTGAAGATATCTCGAATTTTTTATTTGGTTATTTCCTGTGCTTGTACACAGGTGACCATTATGAATTATGAGCTGAATATTAAGATATCACAATACGGACTGTGCTATTACACATTAGTTATTAGTATACATTAGTCAGCGTTCGCCTCTAGTGATACGCACAGTATGTGAATGCTGAGTATTTGAGAATCACAATATTCTAATACTAAGTATTAGAGAATCATTGTATTCGCAGCATATTTACTGTTTCAGCAACGCGATTTCATACGACTGTATTCTTTTTATTTTCTATTTACAATGTGCGTGCTGCTTTGATTTAGTAGATATAATTTGTATGCGGTTGTCTATAGACAACCACGCACAGTTAAAAAAACGGTAATAAACTTTCTGCATAACTCGAAACGAGCTCAACCTTCTGTTAATCATGCGCTTTATGCATACATACAATTCATATGCAGATTCGCCAGACGCCCTATTTAAAAAAAAAGAAAAAGAAAAAAGCTAGATCGACACACAACGACTGCAGCTTATTCGGTCAATGGTTATAATTTAAACTAGAGTAGACTTCGGATAAAGAAAACTCGCTTCAACGGAGTGTTGTCAACTTTAGATTACTGCCAATAGGCACAACGCTAACTAGCTTGCAACCGCTATTTTTAGTGAACACTGGTTAATTAAATGGTACTCTAAGCGACGCTTTCGTCGATAGCTCATATGCGTATCAAAGAGAAAATGTCTGAGAAACATGTCATGAAAAAAAAAAGTGCAGGAGATCCAATCCATCGGACACCTTGTGGCAATGTTAATGAAAGATACCCAAGATGCATGCAACTGTTTCCATCATAGCTTTCCTGTAGGAAAGTAATAACCTCATAAGCAAGAGACCAGCCCCCCAGAATATGTATAATCTTGTATTCAGGCTGCCTGTATACTGCTTCTATACGAATAAGAGGCTGCAGGCCATGCCCTTGTTACTGTAGCTGTAAGAGGAGGCCAGCTGAATATATCGGTGATATAAGTTCGTGCGGAAAACATCAATATTACTGTTGTAGTGCGCGTAGCTCCTTTGGACCAAACAGCAAGAGATTAGCTTTAGAGTCTACAGCGCTAACTGGAACGCGATAACTGCGTAAATTGTCGGTAATCCTTCAGCGGGGGCATGATCGATCATTACGTTTGCACAAAAGAAGCTGCAATATTAGAAGAGCGCCGTAAAGTCTCTCTCTCTTTTTTGCCGCAGTGTTAACGGAACACAGGGACGATTATTTCAATTTAAAAAAAGAAACACGATTGTTTGTGATTTCCCTTCATTTCGATTTAAACGGAACTTCGGATGAACAGAGAATATATTTTCTGTCCCTTGGAGTTACGTTTAAGCGGATTCGATCTACCGAATGCTGGTACTTCCATGCAAAAATCTACGCTCTAGGCGGATTATTAAACCTCTGGCGCGCAGTGACGGGGGCAAAAATTGTGGAAACCGGACGGCAGTTGCCGCCGACTGACGACTCCGCGGTAAACAGCCGCCGTATTTACGCCGTGCAGTGTCGCGAGCAGACCCCTCAAACTTGGGTTAGGTGGAGTCTTTCTTTTTCTTTTTTTTTTCTTTTTGCATAAACACAACTAAATCATTACGCATACAATGAAAATAAACACACTTGTATACACCTCGCACTTAGTTGTGCGCCACTTAATATTATCCGCTTCATTAAAGCTTCACATAAATTCCGGTGCTATGATTCCGGTGTTTTTGCACTGAGCTCCTCCCTTTTAGATCGATCTAACACATGTTTAAAAGTTTTGTACTTGCGATCGTAATGCGCACACAGCATTGAAAAGAAGCGTAAGAAGAGATAGTTTAAGGCAGTCCAATAAATAGTAAGAGAGAGAACTTTTATGACTATTATATAAAGCAAACCTCCTGTGGTCTAGCATAGCTCGCTATGAAGCACTGATTAAGATCGCTAAATGACGCTTGTCAATGTGAATACAGAGCGCTTAGAGTACAATTCAAACGCACTCCTCGCGTCGGAGCACTTCTTAAAGTAAATTATAAACCAGAACTATGTCACCAACATATAACGAGCAACCTAAAATGAGCGAGATCGCAAAGCTAACAGGCCGGTTACATGTAACGGTTACAAAGTAACAGGCCGGTTACATAAGAATACAAAAAGAAGCGCGCGTCGCAATATCGGACAGACTTTAGCGGAATCATGAATTGCGTTTACCACCCATAATGCACCACAAAATACCGATCAATGGAGTATAATACTTAATAATAATAATTGTTGCGGTTTAACGTCCCAAAATCACGATATGAACGGAGCATGCACAGATATATCTGATCTGTGCATGCTAAGTATTACTCCATTGATTGGTATTTTGTGGTGCATTATGGGGTAAACGCAATTGATGATTCAAGAAAAAGCGTCACAAACAATGCCATTTATACAGGTGGTTGTTCAGCCTGTCACACCTAGTCACTTTAGTGTGTGTGTTAACGATCAGATAAGGCACCCGGTATTTAACTACCCTTTATTTTTTTCGTTCATGCTTATGATTTACAGATAAGGCGTTATTTACCAGCCATACTTGACAACAAGCTTGCAAGCTAAGAATGACAACAAACTTGCATTGCTGAGAAGTTAACCCAGCCATTTGTCCTCTTCTACAATACAGACTGCAGAGTCCGCATAACGCAACCGATACAGATTTTCTTTTTCGTACTTAATTCTTGTTTATTGTTGGTACAATGCAAGTGTAACCCAATAGCCTCTCTTGCGCGTGCATACGTGCGTCGTCAAAAACTGAAGCCAGTGGAGGTCGACTTGCAAGCTCGACCTCATCATCACTATTCATAGCGTGCGCAAGTGTTCCAACGGCGACCGTCAATTATAAGCTGTAGTGCGTGCTATTTTAGCGTTTGCCGGGCGTTGCTGTCGTCATGGTTATACCATGCGGCGCAGTGTTTCTTCCCGAGAAAGTACGACCAGATTGTGAGGAGCGTATGAGGCGTGGTCGTGTTGTTACGTGCTACGGCTCCTGCACACGCATTTCACCGTCTTCAGCGGTCGACAAGTTATGCACTGCGTGCGCTGAATCCACCAAGAACCACCTCACGTGGCACCTCACGCACGCGGAGGCGTCTCGCATTGTAGGCACCAGTGACTCGGCGGGTTTCCCTGTCAAGGAAAAGGAGAGCGCGTATGAAAAATGACGGTTCTTTGCAGGAAGCGGCGGCGGCCACTTGAGATGGGGCGAGGGATCAGAAGCGCTCCTTCTGCCGCGCAGCCATCGGGACCATGATTGCGGAATTCTGCGGCAATGCATGGCGGCGGTGGCACGCGCTGGCAATAAATCGCGCGCTCGCGCTGCGCCATCTCTTCCAATGGCGAGCCCCGACAGTAGCGCCCAGCAGCCAATAACAGCGCGACCAGCCGAGACGCGTCGCCGACGCTGTTCGCGACGTGCCATCCCTGGAATGGGGCAGCCGCAGCTGTTGCGCGGGCGCAATTTACGCCAAAGGCGCGGCGCAAGCGCGTGTTGTACGCCTAGGCTCGGAACACGGGCGCCAGCCAGCGCGTCCCAAAACAAATCCACTCCGAAAGCGTCGTAAACTTGAGTGACTTTCTCACGGTTCGGGGGCGTGCGGCAAGCAACGCGCCGAGTGAACGCGAGTCGCAGTCGTAAAGACTGCTATAGTACATGTTTTGTGGCCGACGATAGTCCAGGACAGGGGCGCCCTCTGCGGATACTTAAGGGCCCACTAAGTGCTTCCTACGACCATGTGTGACTACAGTGTAGCCGGCCGCGGTACACTTGAGCCAGCGCCTTCAAGGTGTACGCTTCTTGTCGACGCACTGTATAGAGCGCACTCGGTTGAACTGCTTGGAGGTTGCGTGGGTTGCTTGCCGCCGGAGCCCCGTGACCTCTTGCGCCTAAAGCACAAAGACATACAGGCAAAAAGTGCCTTTGTTCGCAATTTGTTTAGCGCCGTCGCCGAGAGAAGGATCGGCCCCGGTATGTGCAAAACAAACGCATGCACTTGTTCCTGCATTGGGCTTTCGAGAGCATAGGCGGCTACACCGCTCTCCGCTTGCCTACTTTGCATGAGGCGCGTCGAGCCGTGACAAAATAATGCGCTTGTTCTTCAAGGAGCTTGCGAGCGTCACACGGGAACTGCACCGCAGACTAACCAAGAAGCATTGTGTATGCGCTAGAGGCGACTTCGTTAGCTCATGTCTGTCGGGAGCAGATTAATATTTGAATACAATCGGACGACCAAGCGTTTCAGCGCGTGCGCAGGCGCCTTTGACGCTCGAAAGTGTGAAATGCCAGTGTCTACTCACTGGGTCGCAAGTAGAAGTCATCGCACGCTTTCGGACGTGCGGCTATCTCAGCGTATTCGAGTTTTTCAAGTTAACCATTAGTAATTAATAATAATCTCTTGGGTTTCACGCGCCAAAACGACGATGTAATTATGAGACACACCGTAGTGAAGGACCCCGGATGAATTTTTGACCACCTGGGTATTTTTGAGCATGCACCTAAATCTAAGCACACGGGACTTGCTGCAGGTCAGAAGCGTATCTCCGTGCACGCATTCAAGGCTAGTACGCTGATACAAGCAGAATTCAAATTAGACTTTCGCGTGATTAGCAGCTCTTAAGATTGATTGCCCCTGACGTCACGTGCGTTGTTGCACGGTGAGTCTGGAGATTTAGGCCAGCCGAAGCTATGCACGCTTTGCTCTCGCTCCAGCCTTCGTGTTGGCTGCACGTTGCCGTACTGTTCGCTGTGTTGGTTGGCGAATATGCGCAGCTAGAAATAAAAATATGATCCAAATTTTTTAGGAAAGTAAGCACTGATAAATGCTCGCCGAACTAAGATAAAAAAGATAAAAAGAGATAACAAGAAGTCCTATATCTTCTGGTATATATATATATATATAAAACTGTTAGCCATACGATAGAGGACGTTTCCAATCACATTGGCAAGTTCAATTCAGAAAAATCGATGCCTCCTGAAAGAACTGTCGGCGCGACGAATATATTTCCACCAATGGCCGATTTCGTGCATTCTCCGGCGCCCGTCGTGGTAGTTTACATATATTGGGTAAGATGTTTCGCTGCTAATTGCTCGAGAACGCGGGTTTGATTACCGGCCACGACGGCCGCACTTCGATGCGAGCGCAATGCAGAACGACCCGTTTACTTACATATAGGTCACGTTGAAGACCCCCATGTGGTCCAGATTAAGCCGGAATCCTCCAATACTGCGTGCCTCGTAATCCTATCGCGATTTCGACACGCAAACCGACATAACTTACAGCTCCTTCGCCGGCACGGATGGGTATAGTTCTGATCGAAAACCGCGACACCACATCGGTGGTCTGAATCGTGAATTAGATCATATTACTCAGGCAGTGCAGAAGATAACGTGCATATAATATGCACATATTCAGTAGGCCTGCATGGGTGCCAGCGAAAAAAGAAATGTTGCACGGAAAACAGCGCTGTCAGTATGCTAGAAAATGCGTCGACTAGTAGACCTGCAGTCGCCGGTGCGTAAAGTTGCAACGCTGAAATTGCACTGCGTGTTCCGCTATGCAGAGATAGCGTTCTCTACACGCACACATAACGAGCACACATAAAGAGTTTCAGTAAAATATTAGACATTGCAATAATGCTCAGACGCTGACACATTTACATATCTCGTCGAACGGCTACAGGACGTCATGTCTACCTGACAGACACGCATAGACGGCACTTTGTGCGTTTTAAATGCGAAGCATTTCTTAGCGAACCTCAGGCACTTTGGGCGTTTCTATCTACGTATCTATCTATCTATCTATCTAGCCGCCTACGTCTGGGCGCTCTCCTGGTCACCTCCATAACTTCTAATGTACCAAAATTGGCATAGCAGGGGATCAGTCTATGGTGAACACGATTCACTGGTCATGACATGAATAACACAAAATACCTGTCGCGTACGTCATGAAACCCTTTCTCTCAGTCACGTGTGGCACATACCCGCATACCAGAGTTTATGTTATGCGGGTATGTGCCACAGGTGATACAAAGTCTCAACCAACACAGTAAACGCGAACACACACATTGACACGCAAGGAAAGTGATAATAATAGTAATTGTAGGGGCTTTAATTTTGACCATCTAGCATTCTTTAACGTGCACCGACATCGCACAGTACACGGGCATCTAGCATTCTGCATCCATCGAAATGCGATCGCCGCGGCCGGGATCGAACCCGCGACCTTCGCGTCAGCAGTCAAGCACTGTAACCGTTACACCACCGTGGCGGACACAAGGAAAGTCAGGAAGCTGAAAACAGAACACCCCTGGAAGATGCTCAACTACCATGGACTCGTTCACGTGGTCCGCAACGTGGACCACGTCGATTACGCAAAAACCGGGGTCAATGCTTCCCACAATAAATCTGCAGAAAAAACCAGGCCGCTCATCATTATCGGTGACTTCAACATTGATTTATCAAGACCCAACAACGACTGGTCTTTATACTGCGTGAAAGACGGCTTGAATGTGGACAGGGCATCAAAAGACCTCGCTGCCATGTGCAGGACAGGAAGCGTCATAGAACATTTCATCGTAAGAGGCATCCAGGATTTCCACTAGCTGTGCTGTATCTCGCACTTCACTACACTTAGACCTCTCGTAGCCGCGATCACGAACGGATCTGATTATAACTAGTCCGGTTGAGCTGCTGGTGCTCACTGATCACGGTGATGATGACCTTGTTCAAGAACTGTTAAGAACCCATTCTACACATGCAGACGGGTTCGTGAAACGTGCGTGCGTTCCCGTCACAACAGATAAGTATAAGCATAACAACTGTAACCCAACTGCAACTGTGATTGTAACGTACGTGCAGCACCTGCGTGTGCCACTTGGCTGTGTGTATATCTATAGGGGAACTTTTCTGAATGAAGCTTAGTTGCGAGTAACGTCTGTCCTGTGCATTTGTTTCGCCTTTGTGCTGTTCGGATTCGCGCTATCCAGTATTGAAGAAAATGAGCACTACATATCAGCTTACCGCGTCTGGAGATGGTAACACCCATGTTGCTGTTGACATCGCTACGCAACTGTAAACAACTGGTTATATAATGCATATGCGACTCATCAGCATATGAATGTGTGTTACCACTTCCACATTTCTCTAGCGTCATTTCTTAACGTTTCGCCACAATGTGAAAATTTACGCCACAGTCACCATCCCGCGCATGCTTCGCATAACATCGACTCCCATGGTACGTGAGATGTGCCGAATTTTTTATGTTCAAATTGCACAGAGTATACATATGCAAGGTTTGAAAGACATCAGAACTTCTCTGGCACGTGGCCGGACAAGCACAGAGTTCAGTTCGATAAAGATTGATGGGACGGCTTCGACATGAATCACTCGCTATATGTATGTATGTATGTATGTATGTATGTATGTATGTATGTATGTATGTATGTATGTATGTATGTATGTTTGTATGTATGTATGTATCTCTCTCTCTCTGTATATATATATATATATATATATATATATATATATATATATATATATATATATATATATATATATATATATATATAAGCAAGCGTACACCCATTGACAGCCTCCTTTTTCTTGAGGCATTATGCTTACAACATGCCTTTCTTTACTGTATAATGGCTTGCCAGCAATGAAGGACACTGCATATGTATTAGTGTAGTATACCGCATGCCCCTTAGAAACGTTCACTGGCATCGTACGCGCTTAGCGCACTTACAGACCGGTGAGTAGTATAGTATTTGCAGGACGACTTCCATCCGCCAGACGGAGCCGTAGCCCCTCCTGGGGCCCGAGCCCGCGCGACAGCCGCCCCAAAGCGCGAGCAGGCCACGACGTCTCGGCAAATGAAGGCCTCTCGAGGTTGCGGTCTGACTTTCCCCGCTCGCCAAGAAAGTCGGGGCCCCGCCGCGCACCCTGGAATAATGCGGGCCCTAAAGTGAGGTGCGGCCGGGGTCGCAAATTAATTGCTTTCCGGCTCACACGCGGCGCGCCGCGCTCGCTGAGGCTGGGCGCGGAGAAGGAGGAGGCGGCAACAGCGATCGATGGGGACGCGAGGTGTTGAAGGCGCTCCGGCAGAAACGCTTTTCTTTTCTGGATTCGCATTGTTATAACGGTATTATGCGCAGCTCATTGTGCGGCGACCCCTCGGCGCGAGGTTTTGTTTACCCAAAGCGGAAGCACGGCGACGTGCCCCCGCCCCGCTATCAAGAGCGACTGTCTGCCGCCACCTAGCGTGTCCGCTGGGGATGTTAGCCGGCTGCTGCGAGCAGCTTATTGCCCGCAGAATGCGACCCTCCGGCAACCCTCGGCCCATGAATATTCAGGACGACGACGCCGCGATAGGGTGAAGAAGCCTCGAGGAGCCCTCCTTGCGGTCGAGCGAACGGAACAAAACACCCAACAGATCGAGCCGCTGCGCGCGTTGCCACGCTGATTTATCGGGCCGGTCAAGAGGCACGCCGCGCGGTCCCGTTACTTTCGCGCCCACCAGCAGAGGGTCAATCTCGTGTCCACGGTGTTGACTTGCGGCGGAGCAGGGTGTTGCGTACTCGGCTTCCGCCTCGAGCTCACAGAACAAGGACCCTCGCCGTTCGTGGAAATAATGCTTACGCGCTGTCGCTGACAATCGCAACACTATCTGACGTCTCGAGAGTTTTCTTGGTACCGAGTCGTGTTGCGTAATACGGAAGTAGGCAAGCGGGTCGAGTCCGCTGTAGCTCAAAATAAAGTGTCAAGCACAGAGTTCGCGAGCGTGTGCGCGGATCTCACCGAGCCGCGTACACTTATAATTAACACACACACACACACACACACACACACACACACACACACACACACACACACACACACACACACACACATACATACACACACATACATACATACATACATACATACATACATACATACATACATACATACATACATACATACATACATACATACATACATACATACATACATACATACATACATACAAAACCAAAAAACAAAGGAAGCCCGAATTGAGAGATGATTGGCAGATACAAAAAGACAAACTCTGCTATACCTCACAAGAAAAAGCAGGTGAAATGATAAGAAAGGAGGGAGCACGTAGATGTTAACACAAAATCTTGTTAAAGCGTACAAATGAGTAAGATTGAAGAATCAATGTAAGCAGCTTTCAAATAGCGCCGTAGTTATTCTTGCAAACACAGTTCATTGAAGAAATGTATTTCATCGTGGACATGTTAACTCGCCCAATTTCCATACTTCAACGGTCGCAAGATATGAGCCAAATTGTTTCATTATAGCACAAAAATTTTCGAAGCCTCCCTAACAAGGCGCAGCGTTCCGTACCTGAACGCATCTTGCATTCTAATTTACTTGCTTAAACTTTTACATCATTTTTCAACTACGAGTGAAAAATGATGTATGTTTCCGACCTCCACCATATACTGAAATCACAGTTAAAAGAAGGAGACCCTTTATATTAATTACAAGATTGAAGTGCTGCTGTGTGATACAAAAAATGCAGGCGGATTACGCTTCAAAAAGTCTTTAAGCCCAATTTTCGCTTCTGTCCATTAAGGTGGTTATCGTTATACCTGAAAGCAGCCCGGAATGGCAGCACTTCAGGTGACACCTTCCAGCGCAACATTAAACAAAACTTTGTTTTTTGCGACCTTCATTACACAGCACGTCCTCTTTTTCGTTGTAAATTTATATTTTTCTGGGCAGGGGCATAAAAAAGCGCTTAGCTGCAAACTTTCACTCAGTCTCGGTGTTATACGACAATCCATTGACTATGGCTCGTGTACTCCTGTGTAAACGTTTCTGTAATGCATTAGCATCAAAACTATACGTTGCACCCGACCATGTTCGTCAATCACAGAAAGAATCCACAGAAGCGTGCGCGTAGGCTGAGAAACGAGGGTATAAAATGGCACTTTCCCGCATTAGATGCCCAAATATCAGGTTAACTCCGGTGGATTAGCAATATTCGGCGCGTCGTGAGTGCGTGATTGAGCATCTAGAGGCCGGATATAAGACAAGCCGAGCGCCGAACGCGGTTCGCGCTTTACGCCGACAGCACCTAATCAGTGACCGAAAACCATGCAAGCAAAACTTGTATAGCATGCAGTACCTTCTAATATCAGTAAGTGACCCCAGGCTTCTTGGAATACTACAGATCTCGAGCATCAGCGAAGGCAAACACTTTCAATGAGGTCTCGCCCGATACGCCTTGTGCATACAGCGGGGTTATCCGTCACCGCGTAAACGGGCAGTACAGACTGACACGCTAGCCGGCAAGCCGAGCCATATCTCGATCAGTGGAATACACGCTATTGTTTACACGCGAAACGCGTGCACACACACACACGCAGTTGCGCTGACAGCTTCCAAACCGTCTTGTGGACGATTCACGAGCACGGCTAGATAGGCTCACGGAGCGATTCTTGTGCCGAGCAGTGACTTAAAAGACCATTGTGGAGAAAACCCTGCAAATAAGTTGCAAAGGGAACAACGGCGTATACATTCAGCTGCCTTGCTGACGAGCGAGCGCGTGTCATTTTTTCCGCGGAAGTGTTTCTAAACGAAGCGCGCTATTCACGATAGTTGAACTCACCGAAAGCCAGACGTAAAATACGGTGCTTATTATTTTTTTTTTCGACGATGCAATTTTTTGGTAAATTACTACGAAACTATAAGGCACCAGTCGTCTTCGCACAAGATCTATACTCTACGTAAATACGAGTACTTTGACGCAACTATATAGAGTGGCAATGAAATGGTTAATTAATAAAACTTGTTAATTAACGTTTAATTGCTAACGTGAGGGCTGTTGCTATTATGAAACAGTTGTACGGTGCCACAATATATGGCATACTAATTTCTTTGGACGTCCAAAAAATATGAATATCAGATATCATCTATGCAAGGCTCCGATACCTAAACCAAGCGCGCCACGGTGTTATATCACGCCGGAACTCAGTGACGAAGTGAGGAACATTCAATGAAGGCTCATCGCGGCACTGTCTTGTAGTGGAAAGCGACAGGTCATCCCACTAACTCCAGCGGTTCACCTTACCACGGCGTGTGATGTTTGGTACCTATCTGCATCTCTCGCGCTGTGCACGAGAAAACCGCTAAGTACTTCCACCATTTCTTTCAGTGTAAAGCGTAAAACTCGGGGACAGCCATATAGAGGCGGTTCTTCTTGCAGACAGTGCGAGAGGCGAAATAGTTCATAGCGCCAGATAAGCACGCAAAACGCATCACATGCAAAGAATAAGTGGTCCACTTGTGTATTTCAGACAACTTGCCATTTTTCCTGACGAGATCCTGCTACAATCCTGCTGCGACGCGCCTTCATTCGTAGTTCGTCACTTCTTCGTTACGGGGAGCTGCTTTCTGATGCAACACAGCGGCCGCCCAGGTTTCGATATCACCATGAAAATTCGGTGATGAATATCTCTAATTACAAGCGATTTTTTTTTCTATCTAGGAAAAATGAGTTTGCCTTAAATTGTGACTCCCTATACAACTTTCCCGAATAAACAACCGCCATCAAGTTGTTAATAATAGGTAAATTAACAAGCATTGTATTAATTAGTCTTTTCAAAGTAACTTTAGCTGCGACACGGTGTTTCCGGCTCGACGTTGAGTTCATGTACGAACACAACAGGCGATTTATACTCTCGTTTTTTATTAAATATCTGTATTGTATAAGAAGGAAACCCCGTGTATTTAATATTCCTTTTTTTTTTAGTAATAACCAACTGAGAAAAAAAAAGTAGCCTTCGCCAGGAAATGGCGACGACTCCTCCGTTTATTTTTATATCAAAATTTTAAAAATGGCATTGATAATGCTGCGTATATGTGAGTGCCGGAATGTGCCCAATCCTCAATGCTGGAAAATGAGTGAAATTATGAAGGGGATTTGATAGGTTCGATGTTTTGTTGCTAACAGATACACGAATAAACAGACACCGAAGCCCGCGAAAGCATAGGAGAAATTAAATAATAATAATAATAATAATAATAATAATAATAATAATAATAATAATAATAATAATAATAATAATAATAATAATAATAATAATAATAATAATAATAATAATAATAATGCAAAGCAAAATGAAAGCGCACGAAGAGATTCCACGTCTTCGTTACACATAACATACGCTGCTTTAGCAAGTATAAGCTGCGGCGGTTCCACCCTTTCGTACACACGTTCTTGGGCTTCAGAACATTAATTCTCGGAGTGTTAGCCAGCGCCGCTCAGTGCCAATGAGAGAGGATGTGTGACATCCTTTTAACAGGCCGACGTTACGTACGGCACGTGAGCTTAGGAACAGGTGAATGGCCAATAAACGCTCGTATGCTACTTCACGACATATTCAAGAGAAGGTATATAAATGAAGCAACCACTCAAACCCAGAATTAGAAAAAAAAATTTATTTAGCGAACTAACTCGTGCTGGAAATTATTTATCACATAGGTGTGTTCTTCCTTTTTCTTCTGGGTTAATTTTTTTCTGTTAATTACTATGAGCGCCTCAGCTGCTACGATATCAGACTAACCGCATCTTACAAGCATTTAGTTTTTTTTTCTTCGTTTTCATCGTCCTCATGTGAAACTGATTGCGGCAGAAAGCAAAACTGTTTCCAACCTACCGTTTGATCTATCGTATACAACCTTTCCCTACTCGTTTTTTTTATTATTATTGTTGTTGAAGTCGAATAATAAAAAAACGTTAAGTCACCTGGATTGTCCATACATATACGTTGTAAGTTTCGTGTACCTTCTCTCGCCGTTTGCTGCAATTTTTTTTTTATCCCCAGCCGTGGGACACTTCGTTTCTCGAATGAAAGATGAGGCACATTCGATGTTACAATGTCTTTCTCTTTTAATTTCTTTGTAAAAGCGATAAACTGGAACTCTGCAGAAACTCCTGCAGCCTATTTCACATATCCTACACCATGAGAGTATACAAACGAATAAACTACACCGCTTATTTATTTTGCTCCGTTCAAGGAAATGTCACACTAAAACCTGTATCGATAATGACGCTCACTGTAGGGTTGCAATGCATAATTTATTACAGACACGAAAAATCTGCGTGTAGCGGATGAAGCATCCTATGTACAGAGACAAGTTTCGATACACCTGAGCACTAATAATCTTTTTCAATCATTTCAAACGCCGCTTTCAAAGCACGTCGTTCCCAGTTTAAAAGAGAAAAAAAAAACAGATACAGGCGCCGAAACAAACGCTTCAAACCGTGACTGCATCGTCTTCATGAATGCCGGCCCGGCCCCCGTGTGGGAACAAGTTTCAGGCTCAAAAAACCGGGTATGATATACGTTCGCAAACGAAAAGAACCGACCTCCCTCGATCATTTTATTTTCTTCAGCTGCTGTTCGCCTTTTATCCGTCGAAGGTAGAATTCAGGGACATATGTTCTTGAACAACAAGCGAGTCGATCGTTCAGGCGGCCGCATCTGAATCTCGTACGGAGCATGAGAATATTAAGAACCAAAAGCGACGCGGCCGCGCACATCGCTCATCGGCTGCCCTTATTGTATAGGGACAAGCTTTGTTTCTCGCTCTCGTCTCTCTGATTTTGGCCATTTTTTTCTCCCCTGCTCCGCAGAAGGCAGAGATGTCTGGCCACGATACAGGCGCCCGCGGGATCCCCATCCTTTTGGTCTGCAGCGCGCGTCTTTATCGCCGCGGACTTGTTCGACGGTGGGGGAACAGGTGAGCGCCGCGAGGTTTTCGGCGTCTCTGCCGCGGGACACTTTCGATGCTCTCCGCAGGCAGCGGCGAAGCAAGTGCCCGGACTTCTTCCGAGGCGCACCGTTTTACTCGGCTACTCAAAAGATCGCAGCCGCGATCAGAGCGGCGGCGCATTTCCTCGAAAAGCCGAGACAAAGAAGCAAAAATTCGGCTCTATGGCCGCGCTACATGTTCTCGCGCCCGTATTTGTCTGTATACGCCCGGCCAAGCCGTGCATGCACAGTGCGCTCGCATCGGCCCTTCGTATAGGAGAAGGGAGCGAAAGCTATCGACCCGAAACCTCGGAATAACTTATCGCCGCGAGATTTACAGGATGTTTCGGCGCGCAGACATCTTGCGGGCTGCGATCCCGTTGCATCAACGCTCGCCTGCGTGCTCTAATCGCGCCTGCCTTCGGCACTTAACCAATATAAATGAAGGTGCGAATATGTCGAGCAACCGTGCTATCGTGGGCCGGTATACGAGAAAAAAAAAAGGGAAGCAAACGCTGGGCGGAAAAGCGGACGACTTGTGCCAGCGTCCTCTCTCTTCCCACACGAAAGTTTCAGTACATCTTGGAACAGTCGCTGCTCTTCTTTCTGGCTGTTTGGTTGTACTCTCTCTCTCTGGGGACTTGCATCGGGTATATAGTGCAGCCGTGGTCTTTCGCCCTAGATAGCGTTGTAGTGCGCACTCCGGTTAATAAGTTTCAGTGCGCACATACTTAATGATTCTTTATCATATAGAGAACTCAAAATCAATCGTCAGCGATTCCTCCGGCTCTGAAGTGCGACAGCAGCCAACTCCAACTGCGCATGCCAGCATCTTGCTCGTATCCTTGCTCGTCAGGTATAGATTTAGAGCCATATGTGGTCATTGGCGCATACACGCACTCTATACACTCATCAAGTAATGGCGCTTGATGAGTGATGATAAACAACTTCCTTATTGCGATGCGTGCACAACGACATCTTCGTCCGCTGTCAATTGCTTGCTCTGCCCCGGCGAAGTATACATGCATCAACTCCACTACTCGTCAAAGTCTGCATGACACATCAAAACCTATACCGAATCGCTAAGCGCTAATGTTACGCCTGGAGCTGAAATGTTTAGCGCATTCGACACCCAGGTTCACACTGTCGTAGAAAACGTAGCTCTGTCTTCTATGGTTATTGTTCGTAAAAATTATTTTCTGGACTGAACATGAGGAGGTGCGACGAAAATAATGACGGACACAACAAACCGAGGTATTAACTGATGTCGCAGTAAAGAAGCGAAGGCAAAAAGCAGAGCTTACTTAACGGCTTCATACCTAGACTGTACGGTTCACTATGGAGAATAAAAGATATCGCTAAGTGCACGGCGGCTCGGTTCGCGTGTCTATGTCAAACAGCAAACATTCCCTTTGAAGACGACTGACGAGCGATGAAAAAAATTAATGAATGCAAGAAAGTATAACTGACACAGGGTATATGTCTTGCTTATTTACGTTAGCACCTCAATGCACAGGATGTTATTCATTTCCATCTGATTGCGCTATATAGTTAGTGCCGTATGCGGATGGGAGGGATAAAAATGTTTGTTTAAATTTTTGCTCCCAGGAGGAGGTGGGGGTTGCAATGTGCGCTTGCACCGCGCATGCCTAAAACAGTGATGTCGTTATTTATTATCCAAAGCCATACACGCGCGGTTGGTCGCTTGGTAACCAAACTGCGTTGACAATTTGTTTGCGCTGATGTAAAGCTTGTCGACTTCTTTCCTCTCTGTTATCTCGCGAGAAACCGTGCTGGACGATCGAATCGCCAGTTTGTGTCTACTCGAATTTTTATCACGTATACTGTACGAGCCATGTACTTTTTCTTCGTCCGCACTCAGGTTTTGTATCTTTGAGTCAGATCGCCAGACGAGCTGCAAATTTGCGCGGTTAGTGTACACAGGACGAATTTTAAGTGCACGCGCGACCCCTCAGTCTGAGAGTCAGTGGCGGGATATGCAGCACTTCGAGCACTGTGGATATAAGAAGCAAATAACGCCGAAGTAATTTACGTTGGATTAGCTGTATCTAGTAAGCGCGTTATACGGCTTGAGATGGAAATATAATTGATTAACGTTTCTTCGGTGAAGTCTGGAATTGTATGCGCCTGTTGTATTTCTGAACAGCCCCGCCGCGGTTGTATAGTGGTTATCGCGCTCGATTGCTGACCCGAAGGTCGCGGGATCGAATCCCGGCCGCGGCGGCTGAATGTTCGATGGAGGCGAAAATGTTTGAGGCCCGTGTACTTAGATTTAGGTGCACGTTAAAGAACCCCCCATGGTCGAAATTTTCGGAGCCCTCCACTACGGCGTCTCTCATATCGTGGTTTTGGGACGTTAAACCACAGCTATTATTATTATTGTATTTCTGAACACATGCAACCTGTCACGTAATACAAATACCTGTGACGTAAAAGGTCGGCAACGGCGTCGACCCATTATCGCTTATTGTTAGCATATATCTACCACCGCAAGATCTTCACGATTTGCGCTCTATCGGTTCTCTTCACGTCATCTTGCAATGGCGCAGCCTTCTTGCGTTGTTGGCGTTAACCCTCAGCTCGTCCGAAGACTGACATGCATCTACTGCCCAGACTCGGTTTTGACCTTGCGCGCCACGTGGGCGCATGCCATCTGACCAGTCGTGCGTTGACCGCCGCACGTTGTTACCACGCTTTCTTTACACTCTAAAAACTGGTAAGCGTATCGCAAGAGTAAGAAAGCCGAGTTACTCTTCAGAGCGTTCTCTTACTCTCGCAAAGCATCGCATAGAGTGAAATGCACGTTCACTCTGTACGAAAGCAGAGAGTGAAATGTGCTTATACTCTACCTCCATCTGAGAGAGTGGAATGCCCGTATACTCTTCTGGCATGACAGAGTAGAACGCAGTTATACTCCTGCTCCTCATAGTATATGTCGATGTGCCGGCGTACCGCGAGCGATGACCACTCATTATTAAGCACACGCATATACAGTAGAGAGCACTGCATTCGCCGCGGGGCTGGATACAATTAATAAAAAAAAGCAGCGTTTCCAGCGCCTCCCACACTGTAAGCAAAAAAAAGCCGAGATGGGAGTAAATGGACTTGTCCTCTAGCGCACGCCCCGATGGGGGTTTTATATAACCCGTCCAGGGGAGTAAAAAATTTACCCCCCTTAAGGACGGAGGTTTTGGATGGACTGATGGGAGTATTTGTTTACATCCATAGGGGAGCTTTTCCAGGTAAGTATGGGAGTAAATTTTTATAACCATCGAAAAAAAAATGCTTTTCGCTGTCGCACCATGCACCAAAGAATCTTTAATTAAATTAGCATCGAAACACGCAAACTCGATCACACGTACACAAACATGCACACAACATTCGCAAAGTAATACAACACTCACACTGACAACCGCTCGCTACCCGCGCTTCAGAACCAAACTTTGGTCACCGAGTATATATAGGCACCACATCTTGACCTCCAATGTAGCTCGGATGGGACACTCCTTTTCCGCGTAATTATGCACCAAACATTCATGGCGAACGTGCATATTTGTGGTGGGCTTATAGATACTACTGAGGTACACCCGTCTTTTACTATAAACCCGCCTAACATTCAACGCCACGTATACCGCGTTGTTGCCGACGGCGTCGCTAGGCCTCTCGCAGGAGTACGGCACGGCTATACGACGAACGACGGCTCGAGATCACAACATGCTTGCTGCTGTGCAGTTTTCGTCGCCGTTATTTTACACACACAATAAAAAAACAGGTGTCCGCTATCCGCGTTAAGCTACGGAGAGATGCACTTACAACGAACGAGACGGCTCGTAGTCGCGGTTCCTGTTGCTCGCAGTGCAGCGGCGGCCGCATGTTGGTTCAATCTATCTCGTATCGGCGCTCGCCTTCTCGCTATACGTTTGACAACGGTGGTTGCATGACACAAAGAGACAATTTAAACTTACTCATTCGAGCAGCTTTTATTTTATGTGAAACATATTCTTTGCTTCACCGGTGGCCGGTGCGAGCTCGCCATGGTGACCGGTGTGGCTGTGCGAGTTCGCTACGCGCCGCCGGCTTGGTGCCGACGACGTAGCGAAGCCTTCTTACCGCTTAGAAGTTGCAGCCGGTGAAACATCGGTTCGGTGACACTCCGAGAAGCAAGCGTTGCCGGTGGTCGGGGCGAGCGCGTCGTCAGCGCAGCTCTGACACCGGCCGCCGGCCGGCTTGATGCCGACGACGTAGCGAAGCCTACTTCTTACTGCTTCGAAGTTTTAGCCGGTGAAACTCCAGAAACAACCCACTGACGATCGCAACAGCTTACTTTTGTTACCGATGAAATTATTCTTCGCAGTTCTTCGTAACTCGGCACGTTGAAGCGAGGTATCCGTGGCGTGTCGGAGGCTTGCACTCGTGTGCATGGGCATTGCCGCTTGACGGGAGAATAAACACAGGACAGCCAGCTCGATGTGTTCGCGGTCGGACGCTGGCGCGAGTTGAACTTGTCTCTGACCAGAACGGTTCAGTGGAGAAAATAGTCCTACACGTCTACACAAACCAACCGGCCGTTGCAAATCCTCGCTGCAAATCGTCGCTGCAAACAGATGCCCGTACACACACGCACATTCACACACGCACGCACATCACGACCAAAAATGGTTTCTAAAACTCCCATAGGGAGTTTCTGACCACGTGACACGCACGTCACGACCAAAAATACTTTTTAAACCTCCCATAGGGAGTTTCTAACCACGTGATCTAAAACTCCGTGGGGAGTTTAACAAGGTCATGTCGTTCATAAACTCCCTCATTAAGCAAGGGGCGTTTTACGACGACATGTGCCGACTTCACCCCGTTACCACGGAGTAAATGATTGGGGCATGGGGGTTTTAGGGGCTCATATGCTGGAAAAGCTCCCATCTCAGCTAATTTTCGTTTACAGTGCAGTGCTTTTCAGTGTACTGGAATGCACTGGAATCCAGCGCCTCCCAGTGCTTTTCAGTACAGGAAGACACTGGAATAAAGCCTAATATCCGCGTTTTTAGCTTTGGATTTGTGCAGTTAAATAAGCGAATACCACCTCATCGAGTCGGTCGACGATCGAAACTACATTCGAAAGGTTTTTAAGTTGTTCGTATTTCAGTATCCACGTTTTTCGCTACGAACGTCGCGCACGGAGTACACTGCCCTAAGCCAAATGGTCCGTACGGCTAGAGTGCGCTATTACGGCTGTAGTCGCGGAACGTCAACAATAATGACCGAAAATGTGTCCAAGGGCGTGACGAAAACTGAAGTGTTCAATGTGCAGTTCAGAAGTACAGCGTTTTCTACACAGAAATGACTAACCGCTTAGCTGGTCAATGCGAATGCCGCACATATCCTCGGTTACGCTAATCTTGTTTGCTGAGAAACAGGCCGGATTGACGTTGTGATACCGGGAAGCACAAAACAACGAAATGAACTATCTTGTGTTTGGTTGTCGCATGTACGGAGATACTCAAACCGGCGTTTCTAAACAAGAAAATGAAGCCAGATCACCGATATGGTCAGTGCAATCAGTAACAACATGGAAGAAAAAGGACGCGATCGTCGTCTCCGAGTGTGGCGTTGTGGTAGCGCGTCGGACTCACAATCTGAGGGTCGCTGGTTCGAATCTCACTTGCGCGTTTTTTTTTTTTTTCTCACGGCTTTTTTTTTTTTTTTTTTTGTCGCGGTGCTCGTTATTATGTCATCATTACGATCTACGCATGAATAAATTCTCAAATGCAATATTAAGGCCCTATTTCGACCGGGTTCTGCTATTTCTTTCTTGAGGTGTACTACTACTCCTTTCGGAGGGGTCCGGCTACTCTGCTTCGGCAAGAGTTATGTTACTCTGTTGAGGTGGAGTACTATAACCCTCTCAGGGGGCATTACTATACTCTGCCTCAAGAAGAGGTGATTTACTCTGGAAAAGAGAGTTAAATATGGGACAAGAATATACTCTCCCAAAGAGAGTGCCCAGCACTCTCTTAGTTCTTAGAGTGTATTTGCACAGCCGGCGCGTCATTGAGGGAATACTTACCGAAATTTTCGTGATACCGAACACGGGCTGCTTTGGACGAAGAAGCACAGCTGTCGAAGACAATACTCCAGACGCTATTATGACGCCGCGCGAGAGCGACGGCGCGCGGCTTGCATCCTCTCCGCGGCAGCGCGCCTCGGGCAGCCGGCGCATGCACATTGCGCAGTCGTTTCTCTTTAGCGTCGCTCAACTGCGACCGGAGCGCGCGCGCCTCGGCTGTCTCTGTCGGAGACGCGCGAAGCGCCAAGGACGCGTGATCGTGCTGAGGCAGAAGACACGTGTACGACAGCCGGACGCCTGTCATTGTCAAAGGCACGTCCGCCGCGCGTCTCGCGTGGCCGGCAAACAATGGCAGGACTTGCACCACAACGGGTATCCACAACAACTTAACAGGCAAAAACAGAAAAACAGAGACACGAAGCGTCGTCGCAATCTCCAAGATACTCGACGCGCATGTGATTGCGCTTGTACGCGCGATGTGCTACACCTTGCCTTCCTTATAGCTCACGCGACGGAAGCGCTCTCCCGACCAGACCTGCAAATCTTCCGTTTCACGAGAGAGGTATAGCAGGAAGCGAAGCGAAGCGATAACGAGTGCCGCCGGGAAAACAATGATAGCAGGGTCTCACTTACTTCTTCGCCGTGAATACGATTCAGGAAGCGTGCGTGTCGTGATGCTAGTCGCAGCGTGCGCGTGCACGAACAGAAGGCTTGAAGGAATCTCCGGGAAAAAAATATCCCTTAATGGTATCTGCGGGCATGTCGGTGAAATCAAACATAACGATGAGCGAAATTACCATCGGACTCTCTTTGTTTTTGAAAAGGCGCACTTGTTGAGGCACTCAAAGTTCCCTGACACCCTTCATCGATAAGAGGTCATGTATAAGCGGCGAGAAATATCGTGTATACGTGCGAGCTCATGTTACAGTCCTTACTATAACTAAACATGTCAGGCTTTCGCGAACTCTGAACGCTCCGTTTCGATTTTGCCAGCGCCTTTAAATCTAAGTGTGCGGCTTTCTTGATAGTTATCTTGTTTACGTACCATCCTCATCGGAACGGGGCCGATGTGATTACAATCAAATGCCTGCGGTCGTATTGCTTTGCTCTTGGCTTCGAGATAAGAAGTTAAAGGTTTCGCGTAGTAAAAACTGCCTTTGCCTGTGCCTGCGGGTTGCGCCCGCAGGCAAAGGCAAAGCTTCCTCTTCGAATGTATGTTACAAAATGAATGCGTATGTATAACAGAGTGGCATTTTCAGAATGACACAACACACTTTTGTGACTGCTGTTGAATAAAAAAAATAGACAATAGTGATAATTATACCCGACGTCGTAAGTTTTCTCTTTTTGTCTTAAATGAAAATTTGCTTGGCTGAGATTTCTACATTTTTTTCAACTAGAAAGGACGAGGGTCACGAAAAATTAAGGGAGCTTCGCTCTAGTGGTGCCAAGTCTGAAGGAAGTGCGGAGCTGGGCAGCTTTCTTTGTTTCTCTTCGGTTTTCTCTTTCTTTCCTCCTCTCTTTCTTTCTTGTTCTCTTTTTCCAGTTTTTTCTGTGTTTTTTCCTCTTTATTTCTATTTTTCTTCATATTCTTTTTTCTTTTTCATTTCTTTCTCTCTCTTTCTATTTCTCGCTTGCTTCTTGCACGTTGTTTTGCCTGCGCTTGAACAACAAGAAGAAGAAGACTTCGCTTTGGCGCGAGCGCGCGCTCAATATGCTGCAGTTGGCTATGCTATATGTGGTTTTGCCTGCGTTATTATCAGCGTCAAGGCGCTCGAAGAACAAGAGGAAGACCTTTCTTTGGCGAGAGCGCGCGCTCAGATGGCTATGCTTTGCCTGCGTTACGCCAAGCTACGACGACAGCATACGATCACAGCCTATGACAGCCGGGCCCCTAAAGTGCTCCGCACTTAAAAAAATTATTTGGCGTAAAGCATGTCGAGATTGACAATATGCGTGCACGGACCAGTTACGGCAGCCGGTATATAGGGATATGTCGCTTTGAAGGGGATATAGGCGACCACGCGTGGCTTTGCCGCCGTCATTTAGCCCTTGCATCCAGTATACCATCTCTCGAGGCCCTCCATCTACATGCTCCTATACTGAAATATGGATTCGCATGACGTAAAATATTGCTGACTATAGATAGAGGATCGAGTATGACGTGGCTCAGCAATGCCGACTTGTGTCACGAACACTTGATCAGAGGCGCTCTTCTGTATGCCGCTGATTTCGAGGCCATGAGCATATACGTTGAGTTCTGGCCAAGTACTCGACCAACGTTTCGTTTTTCTTCGCGTTAAGTGGCAACATCGCAGCACGTATATTTAGAGCGCTCATCTACGCCGATCCTTGTCCCAATGTATACCAATGGAGCGGCACACATAGCAGCAAAGTTCGCATTTCACATACTATATAGCCTTCCATCTTGGCGTGTGACTATAGCATTGGCGCGGACGTTTTCATGGGGTCGCAAAAATGCCAGCCCGAGGCGAGAGTTTGTGCACAGAGCGCGCACACTGCCTATACGTAACAAGCTAAAAGAGAACGATAAAGCTTCTTCATTGAAAAGCGGAGCCCTAAGCGCATGCATATTCTCTCACGTGTTCATAGCTATTTATGCTATAGATTCGAACAATGCAAAGAAGACTGCGTATATATATATGAATCAGTAAACTATATATTAGGAAAGAAAGCGTTTCGGCTGTATATCCCCTTCGCGCGTTATGAGCGCACGTTTCTGTACCTGGCATTCATTTGCCGATATGTTCGGCAAACTGGTGCGGCGCATGCGTCCGTGGCGAAATAGCTCAACGGGTTATAGTCGTAGTTGAAATTCTAGTGCTACCTCTCCATCGGGCAACACGTGGTCGCATAACTGTGGTCAGACGTGACAAACGCAAAAACAACATGGAAACATATAGACCACAAAGAAGTGTGCGCAGCAAAACTGTACAAGTGTCAGATGCATGCAGCAGCGCTCAAGTTACATGCATTGTTTTTACAATGCATTTATATTTCGTATCGTACTTCCGGGAAAAAAAAAATCTTTATATGCCACATCCTCCAGCGTAATTGCGCATCCAGCAAGTGAGTAAGTGAAAACATTTATTAAAGTAAAGGCAAATCGAGAATTCTCACAAAACGGCTCATATATCGCGTTATTTGTTGTTTGTTGGAATAAGGTTGTTGGTGTTGGATGTTTTGGGTAGCGTTTATCTGGCCGAGGAATTTATTTTTCGCCCATTTTGTACGCCTTACTTACTGCTCACGATCGTACATTTCAATGTACCATCGTGAGCAATGTGCGCTGGAACACCGAATTCATGTTTATTCAACGATTACTCGTTATGTACTCATATGAATTTGACGTACTGAATTGCCAGAGATACCTTTCCGCTAGAGCACTTAGTGTCATGAACCCTTTTACGCTTGCCAACTGCGTTCAGCCGCTGTGATCTTTAAAGGGGTCATGAACCACTCCTAGGGCTTGGTGAGGAAAAAAAAAACATCGTGCGGATAGTGGACACTGCTATGAACAGCTCAGTCAAAGCTTGCAGTCGTGCGCGAGAAGAAGAGTCTAGAAGCGGAGCGCGACGTTGCCATTCAGACACTTTCTTTTCATACAGAGGCCTGTGCTCACTCTCTTCAGAGCTGCCGGCGCCTGCTGTTTGACGTCGAACAGCAGATAGCATGATATTGGCAAATAGCCGATATAAAGTAAGAGCTGCGATTGGATCAGATATGCATCTTGCCACGAGGTGCCGCCACGTACCGGCGCCGCGCTCCATAGTAGGCTAACGTTACACAGTGAGCCACACTCGCGCACAGGAATCGCAACGGGAGAGAGCGATCGCGTTTCATTACGAGCGCTGAAGGTCATGATGCGCGCTGACGTAACTTCTTTCCCCCATGTCATTCTTGTAGCTTCCAGTGCAGGGTAGCATACCGGATACAAACTTCTGGTTAACCTCCCTGCCTTCCTCTGCTCTCTCTCTCTCCAGCGCGTTCGTCGGGACGAAAGAAGAAAGAAAGCGCTTAAAGAGTGCGACAAATTCCTGTAACTCCGCTCGTTCTTGACGGATTCAAGAAATTTTTGCAGCAATAGATTAGTGAGGCAATAAACACCGATACCAAGGTCATTCGATGATTACTTGGAAAAGTGGTTCTGGACATATATATATATATATATATATATATATATTGTGCGCCAAATGAACAGCCCACAGCGAAGAAAAAGGCTGTGTTCGTCTTCCCTGTGAGGTGAATTATTTATTTTGCGCGGAATATCTTTCTTTGTTTCTACATTGTGTGCGACACCAGCCTTCAGTTTCGCTACATCGATCGACAGAATGCTCGGCGACATCTGCTATGTCTCTCTACGCGTGCGCCACATCTCTTTCTCTGGGCTCCATCTTACCCCTTTTTCTTTAATTTTACTTTCTCCACTGTCCTCGCCAGAGTGAGTGAGTCAGAACGCTTTGCTCATAGCGCACGCATCTCTTGCTCCGGCGCGCGATGAACACCCGCATAAGCACGAAGCGAAGAAGCTCGCGTCTTCGGACGCCATCGTGAGACACAGACTGGGCGTATACAACAATCGCGAAGCGGCTGTGGTGATAAAGCAATATCAATAAAACGGTGCTCGCCACTCCTCCGCTTATTTTCTGCCGTCGGGAACGTGACTGCCTGCCTGCTGCCGCTGCCGCCATGGGCTCGTCTTTATGGTTTCACGCTTCAGCATTTTGTCGTTCCTTACATGTACGCGGGGCGCCAAACGATTATTAGCTTTACGTGCACGGCTGCTTGCGCGGAACGAAGGACGGCCTAAGTTTTGCTCCAGCCTTACTTTTCTCGGGAAGGGTGGCGCGAATTGGGGGGGGGGGGGGGGGGGGGGGGAGTGTAGCGGCGTCCTACAGCTCGTTATTCTGCCACTTGATTAAAGCACGCTAAAGAGCGGGGGTAAAAAGCTTCTACGAGCGTATATATACACGCGACGGTGTTTACCAGTGTACAGCTCTATGCCATATACATTATACCGCACATCAGGCGACAAGAGAGTTTAGACCCGGCAAAACTGACACAATTTCCATCGACCGCGTCACGTCTCTCGGACACACCCGTATACAAGTGTTAAAAAGGAGCCCGTATTCTTCAAGCCGATCGCATGGGCAGAAACCGTTCGTACTATACAACGGCTCCGGGATAAGATAGCGCACAAGTTCTTGCCATGACGAAATGTGCTTATGAAAGAAAGGTTTCGTGAATCAGGCTGACTGTCCCATTGTGTTTTCTGAGAACTCGCTGCCTTTTCTTTTACAGCGAAGGTGAACATGCATGCTAGGAGATATGTCCGTTTGTTTGTGTGCAAAGCTCCTATATGGCGCAGGTATGTGCCACAGTAATTGGGCAAACACCACTACTCACAAATGGTCCACTAAAAATGAAGGGAACACACGGGTGGCAAATTAACGAAACGCCAAGCGCATGCGGCAACCTATAGACAAGATGACGCATGGAGCGGCACAAAGACGCACACTGCTCATATAGAAAATTTTAAAGCAGCATACGCTAAACTCAAAATCGAGTTTCTGGACAGACACTGTTTCGGATTTAGTTGCAAGGCGTGTGATCGGCTATATATGGTTCAAATTTCTGTGTCACCTTCAAAGAATTTCGAACCACCTTCACAGAGTGGAATCGCTCCTCAATTGCTTTTTCTTTAACCCTTTTTAGAGTGTGCTGGCCTCGCGTGCCGCTAAGCGATCTGATCACTGAAATTGCCTTCGCATGTAATCAAGGAATTTGTTTTGCGAACAACAGGAAATGAAAAGACTGATTCTTCGTATATAGTGTTACGGGATCTACAGGGTTGCTCTTTTTTAGACAATACAGATTTTTTACAAAAATCCTATGACCGTAAGGCTCTTGTCGTTTTCGCCACACGCACTCCACGTCGAGGCGGAAAAACTTTGCTGCAGTTAAAATGACACATTTACTACTAATTAACAAAAACTCGTTATTAACTTTTAAATTATTGACCTTAGTGGAGGCGTTTATATTGAAAAGTTGTAGTGCGTACCAATTTATGGCACACCTATTTTTTTACAGATCCCAAAAGTTGTACCTAGTTCGAGATTTATTTAGTTGTACTTAGTTCGAGATTCGAGAAAGTTGTAGTGCGTGCCAATTTACCAATAAATTAGTAAATTGGCACGCACAGCTTTCTAATATAAACACCTGCCGTCAAGTCAATAATTAAAAAAGTTAATTAACGAGCCTTTGTTAATCAGTGGTAACAGTGTCATTTTAACTGCGGCAAAGTTTTTCCGCCTCGACATAGAGTTCATATGCAAAAACGGCAAGAGGCTTACTGTCATGGGATTTTTTTAAATCTGTATTTTCTAAAAAAAAAAAAGAACACCTTGTATATTCCGCATGCAATGCGCGCCACAAAGGCCCTCCAGTGGGTATGGATTTAGTGCTCTACTCTGACGCACGCAAAAGAAAGCTTGCGCAAAATTTCATGGTGGCGCCCTTCTATGCCAGTGACAACCACTCGCATGAGATGAATCGAACCATTCCTGCCTCGTTCGACTCGTTTGTACACATTTAACGCATATATTTGCTTTGTACTTGCGTCACGACGATTCGGCAACCAAGTGTACTGGTGAGAACACGGGATTTTTTTCCCGGTTACATGCTTTTCATTCTCAAGATTTAAAGAGGAACTGCATGTCTTCTGTCATGGTAACAAGAACATGTAACGTCTGAACACAGTCGTTCGACTTGCATGTACACTTCGTGTTCTCACGTCGAAGTCGCAAATTTTTCCGGTTCAATGCCTTTCCTTCATCGTTCCCGTGTAAAAATCAACTCCTAGAGTTATGCAGAGAAGCGTGCTGCAACGTTTGCATTACGCTGTACACAACGCTCAATAAAACATTCTTATGCTAGTATAACTCCAACTTCCAGAGGCTGGCTTTAATGAGCAGGTCAGAAGGTTTGGGAAGCTCACATACATTCAAGATCACTGATTGCCAGGCGAATTACCCACTTCAGTTTTGTGTTATCAGCTCTATCACCAACAATAAGTGAGCCTAGCGGTTTACATTGCTATGTATACAGCTGGCCGACATACATAGGTGATTCGTTTTATGCTATAGCCTCATCACACAAGCGATTTCTTAAAGGAAAACAAGGATGTGAGTTACCAATAGCCGACGAGAACAACAGTTAAAGGGGCACTAAAGAGAAACAATCAATCGGTTTAGATCGATAAATTGTGCTCTGAGAACTCTAATGTCGTTAATTTCACCATCATAGGTTTATTAATAGAGAAGAAAATCAAGTTCAAAGTATCGTTTTTAAATTTCGCGCCGGAATTTTCCCGCGTGACGCCACAGACTTCAAAGTGTATTTATCGTATTTTGGCGCCATTGGCTGAACGAAATTACCCCAAACTTGGTATGTTAAGTATATGGCCCCCTCAGAGGACTATACGCTTCGTTTTTACCGATTATGAACTATACGTAGTCCCTAATAGGAGCCGTCAAAACATGTGACGTCACGGCGAATGGTGCGGAAACTTCGAGGTGGCGTCGCCACCCACGTTTTGTTTTTGCGCGTTTTCTCGCTTACTAAGCGTCTTCTCGCAGCAAGCGTGGTGCCTTTGGTATCGTGAAAGAGTACTTCACTAATATGAGAAAAATCGTTTTGCTCTTTAGTGTCCCTTTAAGACAGGCGTCTTCCGATTGTTCTTGCTAAATTGTATACCCTCTAACATGGAAGACATATAGCCATGTAACGCTGTGTGCTTGCATTAAAAAAAAAAAGAACACTACTGACGCGAGTGTGACATTGTGACGAATGTTCTGCAAGCAAAAAAAAAAAAAAAGAAAGAAAAGCGTTGCAGAAAGAAGGGGCGCATTACAATGCTGATTATATTGTAATTAAAAAAAAGAATTATTATATATGAACTTTGGATGGTCTTTAATACACACCATGTCAGGATTGCTTGCTGTTTGCTTGGCGAAAAATAAAAATTGGAGCCCCGAGTTGTGATAAAAGCTGCGGTACATTTCTTTAACACTAAAATATGACAAGCGGGTGTTGAGTCTATCACTTATAATGCTTGCGAGATGTATGTATGTATGTATGTATGTATGTATGTATGTATGTATGTATGTATGTATGTATGTATGTATGTATGTATGTATGTATGTATGTATGTATGTATGTATGTATGTATGTATGTATGTATGTATGTATGTATGCCAAGGGACAAGAAGAGAGTATGAGTGGGTCAGGGAACACACGCGCGTTAATGACATCGCATTGTCGAAATCAAGAAGAAATGGGCCTGAGCAGTGCATGTAGTGGGAAGCCAGGTTAACCGCTGGTCTTTAATACCCTTGTCACACGGGCAGTTTAACCGCAGTTGAAGTACGACGGGCCGTTACGTCTAACGGCTGTTGTACCTTGTCACACGACAACCCTAACCGCAGTTAATCCGCAAACGACCGTTTTCGTAAACGGAGGTAGGCAACCCCTGTTAGCGCCGTAAACTGACAACATGGCGGCCCCCATGTCGGATGCGAGCGGCTCGGCTCCCAGCGAAATATGAGCCAAAAGCGTGTCACTGGAGTTGCGACGACAGAGGCGTTGAAACGATTTGGAAGATAAACTACCGGTGGGTCAGTTTGGCGTGCTGCAAAAATCTCGTGTGCATTTCACGAGATTGATACGTGCGTTCGTTCAATGACAGGGCTCGCATTGTAGACGCGCAAAAACACGCTCACGCGTTCATAATCGAGCGTGAGCCTTGTAAATGGGCGGTGTTATAGCTGTTGCAGGAACGCAGTGCATGTATCAACTAAAGAACGCTTGGAAGCCTGCAAACGGTGACAGCGCCTGGTCTGGTTACGGTACTGTGGTTAAATCGCTAACTGGTTGGGTATAACAGCGGAAGCTTACCCGTGTACCCTTGGGTATAAGGCAGTAACCGGTTAAGTACGACGGCCGTTACGTCTAACGGCTGTTGTATTCCACACGACAACCCTAACCGGCAGTTAATCCATCCGCACGACCGTTTTCAAACGGGGGAACCCTGTTAGCGCCGTAACTGCAACATGCGGCCCCCTTGGTGGGCGGCTCGGCTCCCAGCGAAATATGAAAAGCGTTAACTGATCGTTGCGAGACAGAGGCGTTGAAACGCATGGGAAGATAACTACCGCTTTGGGTACAGTTTGTGCGTGCTGCAAAAATCTCTTGTGCATCGAGATTGATACAGCTGCGTTTCGTTCAAACAGCTTCACAGGACTATTGATAGACTTAAAACACGCTGCTGACGCGTTCATTGGCGTGAGCCTTGTAAACGGTGTTATGCGTGTTGCAGAGGCAATGTATCAAATAAAGAACGTTCAGCTTACCCGTGTGACAATGGTATAAGATAACAGGCTGGATTCAGGAGGCAAGTACGGCAGGGGGAGGCAGCAAGTTTGGTGGGCAGATGAGCTTAAGAAGTTTGCGGGGATCACGTGGTCGCAGCAAGCACAGGACCGACTTATAATTGGAGAAACATGTCAGAGGCCTTTGCCCTGCAGTGGACACAGTCAGGCTTATGATCATGATGATGATTATGTATCTACGTATGTATGTATGTTCCTCCTTGACTCTCACGTCAGCCTCCTACGTTCTACGTCGATGTGCCCACGCAACTGGGAGGCCGGAACGGATAGGCTTCTTCCACGACACAATAGTTAAGACGGCGAAAGCTCGCGCTAAAAAGATAAATTGACGCTCCTCGGCGCAACACGTGCTGCTACGCTTAGTGCCGAGCGTGCCAAGAAAGCAGATGAACCGAAGCGGCCGGCAACACAAGCATAGCATCGCCATGCAAGCCTCCGCGCGCGCAGCAGGGGTGCAGATGCTCCTTTCGCAAGAGCGCTGCAGACTCACATAGGTTCATTACTCTTGCCTATAGTAACTTCCAAAAGAGACGTCATATATATTTGCACGATGTAGCAGTGTATCTATAGCCCATGCTTTTGTCTCATGCAAATAAGACCTATGCCATAGTTCATTTGAGGATGGAGAGAGAAAAAAAGAAAACGCTGTTTCTTCTGCAGCGAGGCTATTGAAGGAATTGATATACGATATTCTGTTATACCTAAACCTATAAGCTATAAAAGTCAGAAGTCTGCAGAGCTCTGAGGCAACATGTATAACTTACGTGACATTTTCTAAATTCAAGACACTGCTGTACACTAAGTGCGCGCACGAACTGCAAACATTATTTCAATCGCAAGAACGTGTTAAAAATTCTTTTTTTTTCATTATCATTATCACTTCCGGAAAGATCGGCTTCTGTGCTTGTTTCTCACTCTTACTGTTTACCACGTGTATGTTACATCATATACATTACGTGCATAAGTTAACTTTCTCCGCCCGCTGGATCATGACTGCTAAGCAGCTAGATTGTCACGCAGATATATCGTGCCCACTGTATTGAAACATTCGACGCAGCAGCTGCGTTCGTATCATCTCTATTGGATATACTCAGTTAAGGTTCGATATGCCTAGCGGTTTAACGCTATTCTCCAAGAGGACCCCATGGACCGCCATTCCGAAATCACTCAAACTACATAATCAACGTGCTCTTCTCAGGAGCAATAAATATTCCAACCTGGCGCGCAGTTGTGAGCTCAACGCATCAGTCAGTATTGCGTCGAGCTCGAAATCGGTTGTTTCACTAAGTCAGCGATGCAAGATCATCTTCGTATTTCTTTTCTGATGAACATCGTGATATGTTTTTGCACTCACTGACTCATAGCAGACGTGTTTTACGTAACATTACGTAAAACAATGAGATACAGGTTCGGCTAGCATAAGGTTACACAGGGACTGTATAAAGGAAACGACAGTACCATCATTTCTTGTTTATGTCATCCCTTCGTTAGGTTATGCGATCATGTCGACTGAATCTGTAGATATGCGTAAAAATATCCCAGCAAAATACGTGAGAGCCTGCTAAGGCGTCGCAGAAAGCTGGCTGACACCGCCGATGAGCATCTGCTGCTTGTAAGCACGGCCATGAACATTCGACAAAAAAATTAAAACGCGAATGTGTCATCATTTCGGTGCTTTTCAAGGCGCGCAGATGAACGATGTCACGCCAAATTAAACTTGGCCGACCCTCGTTGCTCCACCTATTAACCTCGTCATTTTCATTGCCTTTTTAACGCCGACGTCGCCGCTAAGTTGAAGCATGCGCATGCCCGTGTACGCCCGCAAGTTGTGCGTTCGCTCTCGAGGCCTACTGTAATTGAATCACGCCCTACGCTGTTCACGACGGGCGGCTGCCACGTGAAGCTCTCCTTTCGCCTCCTCCCGCACGACGGCGGTGCAGCAGCCAGAGCGGCGCAGCAGTCGTAGCAGCAGCAACAGCACCGGAGGCGCCGCGCGAGGTGTAAAGCGCGGCTTGCAAGCCATGGCCGCCCCCCCGCCCCCCCAAATACATGGGCGTTTCGGTTCTAGCGAAGGCGGGCCGATTTTGGGCGCCGCTGTGACATAGCTCGTTAACGTCAGTCCCTGCGCTAGGAAGAAACCACGACGGGCTGAGAAAAACGAGAGAGAGAAAGAGAAAAAGACGGCGACATTGAGCTCGTTAGGGGGCAGCATCGGCGGGAAACGACGCAGAAATGGGAGGGGAAAAAAGGGAAGGGGGAAAGGAAGGCGAAACAAAAGAGGCGACATGAGGCTGCAGGCAGGAAACAAGATAAAGAGAAAGACGGAGCAGCGGCGAAAAATTGAACGCGAGAGAAAAGCCGGTAACACAAAAGCGTCGCGGCGACGCGAGTGGCTGCTCGACAGCGGCTGCGCTGGCCCTTAGCCAGGCGCGAGCGCTAGATTAGCGTTATACATGGTGCGCGCGCATATCATTTTTGCCCCCGAGACAGACTTATAAACACGCCTACAGGTGTCGGGAACGCGGCCGCTAGCTCGCTTGACTTCAATATCGCGTCGCGGCTTGTTTCAGCCAAGACAATAAGCTCGGGAGAGAGGCTGTCGCTCGGCGTGTGCGACGCAGCTGCGGGCAGGGACGCCGGTTTATTAACGACGGAAACAAACAAAACAGAAGCAAGAAAGGGAAAACGATAACACGTAAGGACGGGCCAAACGAGTTCATCACATCCGACCCCTAAGGGAACCCGCAACAGACGCGCGCGCCACGCCTTGTGAAGCACGAAATAGACACGTTCGAATCCTCAAAAACAGAGGTAACCTCGTTATTGTCTGCGAAATCCTAATTGAACATCGGGCGATGTGTCACTGTGGAGGAGCATCAACACAGAAGCGATAGGCTGCCGAAAGGCCTCCCTGCGACGCTCTCCGCTTGCCTGTATTATACATATGTTTGTTCCAATGGCCACTTCTAATAGATCGATCCAGCTTATATGTGTCGCGATAAAATATTAGTTTTGAATGGCTGCACCGCGGAAACGTGACCCACATAACACACACACACACACACACACACACACACACACCACACACACACACACACACACACACACACACACACACACACACACACACACACACACACACACACACACACACACACACACACACACACACACACACACACACACACACACACACACAAGCGCGCGCGATAACTGGCCTATGTAGCATTCTTATGCATGCAGCAATGCGTCGAGAGTGAACACCCCTTTCCCTCTCTCTTTCTATTCTCGGCCGAGAATGACTGACAGCTGGGAGTTTCAGCCTTACATGAGCCTCTTTTCAGTCTGCGTATAGGACTTACGGCGCTGCGTAGTGCTGTCCTTGTGCATAATTTTTCTGCTGCCGTGCGTGATAGGCACCACGGCTGAAAACAACTCAACCGTGTCGTAGCCAACTTCATACGCTGATGTCGCGTTTCGCGTTCTTCTAGAGTATTACATTTGCTTACTGGACCTTCGGGTCTCGCTTTCGCAGGATAGTCGCTATAAAGTCCAGTTTATTCGTATCTCTCCACTGTGAACTAGCACAGTTAAGCAGTCCGGTATAACAATAATTGTCGGGGTTTAACGTCCCAAAACCATGATATGATTATGAGGGACGTCGTAGTGGAGGGCTCCGGAAATTTTCGACCATCTGGGGTTCTTTAACGTGCATCTAAATCTAAGGACACGGGCCTCAAGCATATTCGCCTCCGTCGAAAATGCAGCCGCCGAGGCCGGGATTCGATCCTGCGACCTTCGGGTCAGCAGTCGAGCACCATCACCCCTCCATGGCGGGTGTAAATTAGTCCGGTGAATATGTTCAATTCTCAGGGAAGGCAGTGTCTACGCTCGGCGGTATGTCAAAAGAAGGCCAAATCATCTGTTATCGCATATGCCCAAGAACGCGTTGCGGGGACAAACTCGTATAGACTCGTATA